>NW_007732405.1:78754-115709 GCF_000696425.1 Galeopterus variegatus | reverse complement strand
GGGCAGTTTGAAGTGTTAAATGAAAAGCCCAGGTATTTGATAATATTAATTTGAATGATAACAGTTATTGTTTACTCAATGCATACTCTTCTTACCTGTCTCTTCTAAGAACTATAAATATATTATTTAATCATACAACGACCTCAGTTTATTTTTAGCATACATTAGTTACTGTTTAAAAAAAAAAAGCAGCTGTAATAAAGAGAGCCAAAGTACAATGGCTCAGACAAGACAAAGATTAATTTCTCTTTCAGGTAACATTTTAGGATAGGTAATGGGCCCTGCTCCATTAGGTTATCCAGGGACTCTGGCTAGGTCAGCTCTGCCTGTCTCAACTGTGGTTTCCATTTCTGTGTCTACAGTGACTACTGCAGTTGTCACCATGATCCAGCTAGTGTGAAGTAGAAAACAGGAAGTTCAGAGAAAGCAGTGGGCCTCTGACATGTTCCCAGGAAGTTACACACATCACTTCCTGTAAACAAGCAGAATCTGGAGAGATTCACTGTGTTATTTTTGCATAGAGAGCCCTTATTAATAGGGCTAGTATGGATTGTAAGGTATGGAAAATGCGTGGTTATTGCCATTTATCTGTGTGCTCTTGGTAAAACATTAACACTCCCTGAACCTCTATTTCTTCATATGTAAAATTTAAAAGTTCGATGGCAGGTCCCCTGCAGCTCTAAATTTTAGGATGTAAAAACATGTACACATAAAATAAAACTGATAATGTGTTACAAATTAGGATTTTAGAAGAACCAGATTTTTGTCCAGTCTATCACAGGTTGAGATTGGGAGAAGCTGCCCCTTTTTGTTTGATTTTTACCAATTTATAGCCAGCATTGTCCAAAATGGGTTTCATGTAACATTAATCCCATAAAATGTTCTGAGAAAAAAAAGGGGAGGACTCTATGGGATTTTAATTGGAATTCTTCAGGTTGTAAGTGAAAAAAAAAAAAAAGAATTAGATTAAGAAAAAGAGAGAGAGTTTGTAAGTAATATGGAATATCAAATGGAACCTAAACTCAGGAATGTGACTTGACAGAAACAGCTAGACCCAAGAATTTAAATGCTCTTAGGAGTCATTGTCTTTCTCTCTTCCCTGTTTCATTCTTTTCTTTCTTGGTAAAGACCAGCCTCCTTTCAGATCTACATGGTGGTAAGGAAAGTATCAACACTTCCTGAGTGTTATAATTTACCCACAATCCGAGCACCCAAGCAAGATTGGCCCAATTTTCTTTCAGCCCCAAATTCAATAATTGAAGGAAAAGACTTGTTGGCCTTGCTGGGTCAAGTTCTCCCTTAAGCAAAGCAACAGAACTCAGTGACACACTGTAACACAGCTAGCTCTCTGCAATCAAGAAGAACTCATGGAGAGGGTTCAGGGCCCAACATTTTGTGGAGGTGCAGGACACAAACTTAGAGAATGCTGCTTTACTAAAGCTCCTTCTTAGACAGTTACAAAGCACATTGGCAAAATTAAAGCTCTAAAAATTCTAAAGTTAACTATTTAAATTTATGATCCTCAACAAATTTTATAAAAATTTAACATGTGTATGTATGTCTATGCACAATACCTTTGAATAGATAAATATATGAGCATAAAACACATTTGAAAAGTCTTCCCTGAAAATTAATGTGTCATTTATTCCAACTGACCTACTCCGTTAACAGTCACTCTGTGGATCATTAACATTATCAAATAGCTTGGATGCTTCCATATTAAAACTCTATGTACCCTGCAAGCCCAATAAAAGAAAAGAGTTAACCCTTGGAATATTTTGAAAAATGGAAGAAATAGAATAACACACAATACTTATTTTTTTTAGATAAAAATATAATGCTTTGAATAACTAGTTCATAGAACCAATAAAATTAGAACAAGATAAAGTCACTCCTATAAATTTTGCTGTGGGAGGATATTCTCTTTGCACTGGGAATAGCATTTACTAACAAACCAAATCACAAAAAAGCATTGCCTGTTCCCAAAATAATATGTAGTACAACCTAATATTATAAATAGCATATGACTGTTGTTATAGAGTCCCAGTGACACTATCGAATCAACCACTCTCACTGAGGGACTGCTGAACACCCCAGTATCCTCCTCAAAGTTCAAAGTCCTAATTCCCACCCCCAGGATCCAAACATTGGGTTGTCCATTTAAGCTGAGGACATTCAGATCACCCCAAAGCACCTATCAGAGTCATGGGACACTAGCTGGGGTGCCAGCAAGGCCACTCAGGGTCATCAGCTCAGCCAAGGAGTGACAGGGCATCCAGTCGCTTCTCTCAGGAACCCAAGAACTCACCCATAACCTTGACAGCCCAATCCAGTGTTGCAAGGAACTACTGAGTACCCCAGTGCCTAGGCCATGAAGGCACTCAAAGACAACTCCAATGTTGAACACAGCCAAAGTACCCACAAGGAGACTACACTACTGCATCTACCCAGAACCAAAACTAAAGCACCCTACACAATGGTCAATACAAAACACATCTACAGGAAGGAGTCTCTCTCCTCAAAAGCAACTCCTGAGGGGCCAAGCCCGTGGCGCACTCGGGAGAGTGCAGTGCTGGGAGTGCAGCAGCGCTCCCGCGTGTTGCAAGGAACTACTGAGTACCCCAGTGCCTAGGCCATGAAGGCACTCAAAGACAACTCCAATGTTGAACACAGCCAAAGTACCCACAAGGAGACTACACTACTGCATCTACCCAGAACCAAAACTAAAGCACCGTACACAATGGTCAATACAAAACACATCTACAGGAAGGAGTCTCTCTCCTCAAAAGCAACTCCTGAGGGGCCAAGCCCGTGGCGCACTCGGGAGAGTGCAGTGCTGGGAGTGCAGCAGCGTTCCCGCCGCGGGTTCGGATCCTATATAGGGATGACCGGTGCGCTCACAGCACTCACTGGCTGAGCGCAGTGCGGCCGGTCTCAAAAAGGACAAAAAAAAAAGCAACTCCTGAGTATTAGATGAAGCAACTGCTCAACCAGATGCCAAGATATCAATGTAGGGATATTAGAAATACCCAAAAAACAAAAAAAAAGAAGAAGAGGAAAATATGACACCACTAAAGGAATGCAATAATTCTTCAGTACCAGACTCCAAACAACAGGAAACCTATGAAATGACATACAAGGAATTTCAAGCAAAGCAGCAATCTTAAGGAAATTCAATGAGATAAAAGAAACTTCAGATACATGACACAGATTCTGAAGGAGGAACTTTAAAAAGAGATAAGTAATTTAAATAACATTTCAGAACTCATGGAACTGAAGAATTTATTCAGCAAAATAAAATAAAATAAAATAAATACAACCAAGAGTTCAAGTAACAGGGTATGGCAAACAGAAGAAAGAATGTCTGACCTTGAAGACACACTTTTGGTAATAACCCAGGGAAACAAAAAGAAAGGAAAAACATAATTTAAAATTATGGGGGAAAAAAAGCCTATGAGAGTTGTCAGACCATCTTAAGGATACAAACATACAAATTATGAGAGTGTCCAGAATTATGAGGAAGAAGAAGGAAAAGGCATGGAACACCTATTCCAAGAAAACTTCCCACATATTGGAAAAGATATAGACTTCCAGATCCAAAAGGCTCAAATATCCCCAACCACATTCAGTCCAAAAATGTCTTCTCTGAGACACATTGTAGTCAAATGGTCCAAAGTCGAAGACAAAGAGAGAATCCTGAAAACAGCAAGAGAAAAGCATCAAGTCACCTGTAGGGGAGTCCCCATCAGACAAACAGCAGATTTCTCAGCATAAACCTTATAGGCCAAGAGAGAATGGAATGATATATTAAAATTCTGAAAGAAAAAACCTGCCAGCCAAGAATACTATACCCAGCAAGGCTATTCTTCAGAAATGAAGGAGAAACAGTATATTTCCCAGACAAACAAAATCTGTGGGAGTTCACCACCACATGACCAGCCCTACAAGAAATCCTCAAGGGAGTCCTGAATCTAGAATCCAAAAAATGATCGTTGCCACCATGAATACATGAGAAAGAACAAAACCCACTGCTAAGCAAATATGCAAACAAGAAGGAAAAACAAATTGTACCTTACAACTTCAAAAAACCAACAAACACCAAAGACAAATAATAAAAGGGGAAGAAGAGAACAAAAGATATTTAAAACATCCAAATGAAAATCAATAAAATTCAAGGAGTAAGACAATACCTTTCAATAACAACCCTAACTATAAAAGGACTAAATTTTCCACTCAAAAGACATAGATTCACTGACTGGATTAAAAAACTAGACCCAACTAGACACTGCCTACAAGAGACTCACCTCACCTTTAAGACTCACACAGATGAATAGTGAAGGGATGGAAAAAGATATACCACACAAATGTTGAAGTCCACAACTGTTATTGTATTGGGGTTAATCTCTCTCTGCAGGCCTAATAGTTTTTGCCATATACATCTGGGTGCCCTAATGTTGGGTGTGTATATATTTATGATTGTTATATCCTCTTGCTGAATTAACCCCTTTGTCATTATATAATGACCTTCTTTGTTGCTTTTTATAGTTTTTGCTTTGACTGGATTTAAGAATTTATAATAACCCCCAACATTTCTTTACTAAATACATCTCACAAGCCAAATCTCTACTCAGCACATTACACAGGCCATAGAAATTAAGTGACCAGCTTCTAATAAAAGTGCAGAGCATTCAGTCTTTCTCAGCTATTATAACTGCTAACATAGAGTCATCTGTTAGTTCCACGTCCTCTGGAATAACATAGAAAAAGCTCACAAAACTTATAAGGAAAGTAGCATTGTGTGTGTTTGGTTAAGTCCCAATTCCACCAGTTAGGTATAAGGTCTTGGGAAAGTTAACCACTACTGCTTTAGTTTCCTCAAATGTGTAGTGAGGAAGATATTTATAGGATTTCTTTGAATGAAATAACTCATGTAAAGTTACAAACAATTCATATAGTAACTGCAATCATAAATATTCACTATCATTATGATGGTATATGCTGTTAAAGTTACTGTTTATTTTTATTTCTACTTATACCTAGATACCTAGATACTGTTTTTCCCATTATTTAAATAACTGCTTTGTTGAATATCTGTCCTCCTTATTAGTGTATATAACTTAACACAACAAATTCCTAGATATGGATGAAAAGCTTGTTTTTAAAATTCTGTTTTATAAACTGACTAAATCATAATACAACATTTACCAAACATTTTTAAAAAGCAGCAAATAATTTCCCTTTACTCAGAAAACCCATTCACTCTGTTCATTAAAGACTCTCTCTCCCTGTACTCAGCATAGATACTACCACAACTGAACTGCACATTGGCAGAGGTGAAAAAAATATCTTTCATTCCTATATGCCTTGCTGTTTAATTCTTGTTTTCATTTTTCAAATGATAGGTCTATAGCTCCTCTGGAGTATTTTCCCATCTTTCTTGAGACTAAGTTTGGCCCTTTCTGTCTTTACAACACGAATGCTCTGATGGGAGATAAGCAACACTAATTCATGTTAACATTAATGACAAACAAACCATCCTCTGCTTTCCAAAGAGTGAGCACATGGAACAAACATTTTCTCCTCCTGCCTCTAAAACTCAGAATAAAAACTCATTTCTCCTCCATATTCCCCTGGCCATCCCATTGAGATGCTATTAGGTGAACTGAGCACACTTGTGGAAACTAAAACTGGTAAGTAATGTTTTAACTTCCTTTGTACAGTTCTTGATCTCAGAAGGCTTATCTAGAGCTGATATGTACCCAGGAAAAAAAAAACGCATTGTATTTTCTCTTCATGCAAAACAAATGCAAGCTCTTTAATCTCTTGCCTAGTTCCAATGAAACCTGGCCAAGAAAATACTCCAGTCAGTAAAAATTACTATGTGAAGGTAATGTACAGGAAAAGAAATAACCTTATTTCTAATTATATTTTTCAAGGTCTGATCAACAGTTAGTGCAAAAGTCAGGATTGCTTTACAGGATCTTCTAACTAAAAGGTAAGTTGATTTTTTTTTTCTCTTAATAGATCTGGAAATCTTTTATGGAATAAAAATCATTGCTGAGTTTCCTCCTTATTAAAATCCTTGAAGAATTTTCAACTGTGGAAATACTGTACTCAGGAATAAAGTTTTACTGTATCTATTAAAAATAATAAAATCAAAGTAAAATGGATGCAACACATTCATGATAAGACTGCACACTTGTAGCACATTCAGAAAGGATTTATTTCATTATAAGTATCCTTTCCTTGTTAAGTTTATTTGAGTGATTTCCTTGCACCACATATATGTATTGTAGATGAATTCTATGATTAATTCATAAATGCAAGTCCATTATTACAAACTAATACATAAATATACAGGAACATTGAACCACTCAAGGACCAATCTATATTTGACCAATATTTGAGGGTCTTTCAAGTGACAGATACTTTAGTAGCTATTTCTCACATAAATTAATCTCATTTAACCTTGAAAGCTAATAGAGAGTTGCGTTTAAGAGCATGGTCTGTAGACCCAGACTGCCTGCATTTATACTCTCAGGGCTATTAACTAGTTCTATGACCTTGAACACACAAGATACTTATCCTCACTTTGCCTCAATTTTCTTACCTAAAAAATGGACATAATAGTTTTACTTCATAAGGTAGCGTGAAGATTAAATGCTAGTGTACAAGTATAAATTCTTTGAGAATTAGTTCAGAAAATATTAGCTATTATTATTCATGAGGTCAACATTGCTTATGAACTATTACATAAGGAAATTAAAGCTCAGTCACTTACTTGTCAAAATTCTTTCAGATACCTATGAAGGAGTAAGCATTTTTACATTGCCCAATTCAAAGGAATGCGAATATCAGATGATTGCAAACTGACCTATTTTGTAATTTACAATTATTGAGTTATTTGGGGTAGATATTGGTAGCCTTAACAGGTCTCCTCACACAGCAGCCTTGCTGTTAAGTGGAATAATGTTATAAATGAATGTTTAGACCAGATCTTGTTACACACACAAACTCTTAACAGTAGGAAGCGACAAAAATACTAATACAACCAGTTCTACTACTCAGTGAAGTACCAGCTCTCTATACTTTAATGCGTGCAACAGCATCCTACATAAAAGGTTAATGCAAAGCAAAAAAGACAAAAACCTAGAGGCAAAATTAAACTACCCCGGTAAATGTCAGGCACAAAAGCCCTCAGATGAGCACACTCCTACCAAATGGGTTTGGAATCCTAAACTGAGGGACCATTCTAGAGGGATGTAGACTTATCAAGTTCACTATATTCTGAAATCCTGTCTGCACAGGAGCCCCAGACCAATACAACTAGCCAATCCCGGATCCACATCTTAAACATAACTAATTTTGCCATTGAAAAAACATTTCTATCAAGTTCACTATATTCTGAAATCCTGTCTGCACAGGAGCCCCAGACCAATATAACTAGCCAATCCCGGATCCACATCTTAAACATAACTAATTTTGCCATTGAAAAAACATTTCTACCTCCAGTGCACTAATTTCCACTATGTCATCTGTTGCTGATCTGAGATGAAGAGAGTTGAAAGGTTGGATTAGACATCTCCAAAATGTGGGATTTTGATGAGAGTCTTTCAAGTACTAGCCAGCCACCCCACTCCCCAGCATGTGTATTCCATATTTGGTTATTTTAAATTTTAACTAACCACATCCCACCCCACCCCACATATTAAAACTGTGCACAAACACACACAAAACACTGCCTATGTGAAAGTATTGTAAATTACATATAATAAAGCACATTATTCTTTCATCTTCTAGAAATTTGTTCTTCTAAGCTGACATTTTGAGAATTTGCCAGCCTGTCTTGGTTGATACGGCCACTACTACACAGATATTCAAATTCCTTATTTCTAATTAGGCAATATCCCTGTCCCTGATACTAGTTTTTGTCAACATTCGGAGAACAATTCTATCATATATTAGCATTAAATTCTATTAGCTATTATTACCAAAATGCACNACACTCCTACCAAATGGGTTTGGAATCCTAAACTGAGGGACCATTCTAGAGGGATGTAGACTTATCAAGTTCACTATATTCTGAAATCCTGTCTGCACAGGAGCCCCAGACCAATATAACTAGCCAATCCCGGATCCACATCTTAAACATAACTAATTTTGCCATTGAAAAAACATTTCTACCTCCAGTGCACTAATTTCCACTATGTCATCTGTTGCTGATCTGAGATGAAGAGAGTTGAAAGGTTGGATTAGACATCTCCAAAATGTGGGATTTTGATGAGAGTCTTTCAAGTACTAGCCAGCCACCCCACTCCCCAGCATGTGTATTCCATATTTGGTTATTTTAAATTTTAACTAACCACATCCCACCCCACCCCACATATTAAAACTGGGCACAAACACACACAAAACACTGCCTATGTGAAAGTATTGTAAATTACATATAATAAAGCACATTATTCTTTCATCTTCTAGAAATTTGTTCTTCTAAGCTGACATTTTGAGAATTTGCCAGCCTGTCTTGGTTGATACGGCCACTACTACACAGATATTCAAATTCCTTATTTCTAATTAGGCAATATCCCTGTCCCTGATACTAGTTTTTGTCAACATTTGGAGAACAATTCTATCATATATTAGCATTAAATTCTATTAGCTATTATTACCAAAATGCACAGTC
Organism: Galeopterus variegatus; assembly: GCF_000696425.1. Classification (NCBI taxonomy): domain Eukaryota; kingdom Metazoa; phylum Chordata; class Mammalia; order Dermoptera; family Cynocephalidae; genus Galeopterus; species Galeopterus variegatus. The sequence goes on along the minus strand of NW_007732405.1, from coordinate 107,026 downwards.
TACACTTCATTCTTTCCCTCATAGTAGCATATGTATTATTTAACTGCATTGAGACCTACAGTTTCTGACCCCTTTTTCTACCTTCTCCAAGACTGTAGGAAGTGATGAAGCTTGTAGAAGGTAGAGAAGCAATAATCCCAACTAAAGTTACTCAAAATTAAAATCGTTGACAAACAGTATTTATATTTTGCCTCCAGGCCCACATCATTACTAACTGTACTATGATCTCTCATTTAAACTGCCCTTATAAGCATAAATGATGTCAGTTTAGTGAGCATTCTTCACTTATCCTCTCGCAACTTTTTCCTCCTTCTAGGTTCTCTGAATACACTCCTTTATGGATATCTACTGTCTTCTATGGTAATTCTTCTCAGTGTATTTTTGAAGTTCTGCTTTCTCTTTTTACCTTAGGTATTCATGTCACCAATGATCTGTCCTCAGTCCAAGTCAGATTTATGCAAGTGTATTATATACTTTATCTCCAACCCAGCAGTTCTTAACTGGGGTCAGTTTTGTCCTCCAGGGGCCGTCTGGCAATGCCCAGAGACACTTTTGGTTGTCCCAACTGTGGGAGAGTTGCTACTGGCATCTAGTGGGTAGAGGCCAGGGTTATTTCCAGACATCCTACAGTTCATAAGACATCTCCCACAATAGCCCCCAAAACAAATAATTATTCAACCTAAAATGTAAATAGTGCTGAGGTTAAGAAATCCTGTTTAGCCCATAGAAATCTTTTATTATTAGGTAGTATTTACCCCATGTTACAAGTAAGAAAATAAGACCTGGAGAATTAAGTGTCCGAGATCACCTGGTTAATAAGTGGTGGGACCAGAATTTGAACTCATGTCTATGGAACCCTAAACTCATGCCCTTTCCAATATAATATGATGTCTCCACTCAAAATATTTATTAACCATAACTTTTTAGCTATAAGGATAACTGTGTGGCATATGGCTTTATTATATATTGTGTAATCATAGCCTCCAAAATAAAATATAGAAAAGTTTTAAGTAAATGCAGATCAATTCTTTTTTCTCAATTTTTTTTTGGCATTTTTAACAATTTTTAACATTTACTTGTACATATTTGTGGGGTACGGTATGTTGTCTCTATACATGCATATACTGCACAATGACTCACTTAGGGTAGACAGCATAGTTTTGTGTCTGTTAGTCCAACACTTCTCCCTACTTCTCCTCTCCTGGCCTCTGGTAACGATTACTAAACATTCTACTTCTATGAGAACCACTGGGGTTTTTTTGTTTGTTTTGGGGTTTTTTTTTTTTTTTTTTTTTTTAGATTCCACATGTGAGTGAGATCATGTGGTACTGGTCTTTCTGTGCCTGACTTAACTTCACTCTACATGATGGCTTCCAGTTCTATCCATGTTGCTGCAAATAGTAGGATATTATTTCTTTTTACAGCTGAATAGTACCCCACTGTGTATATATACCACAGCTTTTTTATCCATTCATCTGCTGATGGGCATTCAGGTTGACTCCATTCTTAGCTATTGTGAATAGTGTTGCAATGAACATGGCAGTGCAGATGTCTTTTTGACATATTGATTTCATTTCCTTTAGGTACATACCCAGTAGTGGATAACTAGGTCATAAGGTAGATCTATTTATAGCTCTCTGAGAAATCTTCATACTGTTTTCCAGAATGGCTGTACCAATTTACATTCCCACCAACGATGCAGGAGAGTTCCCTTTCTCTGCATTCTTGCCAGCATTTGTTATTTTTCTATCTTGTTGGTAATAGCTATCCAACTGGGATGAGATGATATCTCAGGGCGGTTTAAATTTGCATTTCTCTGATGATTAGAGATTTTTAGCATTTTTGTATGTGCCTGTTGGCCATTTGTATGTCTTCTTTTGAGAAATGTCTATTCGTGTCCTTTACCCATTTTTATAATTGGGTTGTTTGGTTTTTTGCTGCTGCGTTGCTTGAGTTCCTTATATATTCTGGATATTAGCCCCTGGTCTGATTTGTAGTTTGCAAACATTTTCTGCCATTCTGTAGGTTGTATATTCACTTTATTGATAGTTTCCCTTGCTGTACAGAAGCTTGTCAGTTTGATGTAGTCCCATTTGTGTATATTTGCTTTAGGTACCCGTGCCTTTGTAATTTTGCTCAAAAAAGCACTGCCTACTCCCATTTTCTCTAGTGTTTCCCCTATGTTTCCTTGTAGTAGTTTCATAGTTTCAGGTCTTAAATTTAGGTCTTTAATCCATTTTGGTGAGAGACAGGAGTCTAGTTTCAGTCTTCTACATGTGGATATCTAGTTTTCCCAGTACAATTTATTGACGAGAATGTCCTTTCCCCACTGTATATCCTTGGCAGCTTTGTCAAAAATCAGTTGGCTATAAGTACATGGGCTATAAGTACATAAGAGTAGGGAAGGTGGGCATCCTTGTCTTGTTCCAGATCTTAGAGGAAAGTCCTCCAAATTTTGCCCATTCAGTATGATATTAGTTGTGGGTTTGCCATATATGGCTTTTATTGGGTTGAGGTACATTCCTTCTACACCTAATTTGTTGAGTGTTTTTATTATGAAGGGATGTTGGATTTTATTTAATGCTCTTTCTGCATCTGTTAAAATTATTGTATGTTTGGGTTTTATTTCCCTTCATTCTGTTGATACACTGTATGACAACTATTGATTTCTGTGTGTTGAACTATCCTTTATCCCTAGGATGAATCCCACTTGTTGATTGCAAGTGATCTTTTTAATATGTTGCTTGATTCTGTTTGCTAATATTTAATTGAGCTTTTCATATCTGTGTTCATTAGGAATATTGATTAGTCATTATCTTCTTTGGTTGGGGCATTTTCCAGTTTTGGTATGATGTTAATGTTGGCTTCATAGAATGAGTTTAGAAGTATTCCCTCCCCTTTAAATTTTTTTTAAGAGTTTGAGGGAATTGGTTGGGTCTAGTTTTCTAATCCAATCATTCTGTCTGTGTGTTTTGAGTGGGTAGTTTAATCCATTCATATTTAAAGTTGTGATTTAAAGGTATTATCTTACTCCTGGCAATTTATTGATTAGAGATAAATGTTTTAAATATCATTTGTTCCTTTCTTTTCTTTTTATTGTCTTTGATGTTCATTGGTTTTTTGAGATCATAAAATTTAGTTTCTTTCTCTTTCTCATTTACATTTTTTTTCTACCAGTGGGTTTTATTCTTTCTTGTATATTCATGTTAGTGATTATTGCTTTTTGGATTCCAAATTCAAGACTCTCTTGAGGATTTCCTGCAGTTCTGGTTGTGTGGTGGTGAATTCATGCAGTTTTTGTTTGTCTAGAAAATACACTATTTCTCCCTTGTTTCTGAAGGATAGGCTTGTTGGGTATAGTATTCTTGGTTGGCAGTATTTTTCTTTTAGTATTTTAAATATATCATTCCATTTTTTTTTTTCTGGCCTGTAGAGTTTCTATTGAGAAGTCTGCTGATAGTCTAATACAAGCTCCCTTGTAAGTGATTTGATACTTTTCTCTTGCTGTTTTTAGGATTCTCTCTTTGTGTTTGAGCTTTGCCAGTTTTACTATAATGTGTCTCAGAGAGAATCTTTTTGGAATGAATCTGTTTGGGAATCTTTGAGCTTCCTGGATCTGAAGGCTCAGGTTTCTCCTTTTAGCTGGGAAGTTTTCTGTTGTTATTTTGTTAAATAGGTTTTCCAGTGCTTTTTCCTTTCTCCTTCCCTTCTTGAATACACATGATTCTAATGTTTGTGCACTTATGCTTGTCTGCAAGCTCTCTTAGATTTTCTTTCTTTCTTTCTTTTTAAATTATTTTTTTCCTTTTTTGGTCTGCCTGGGTTATTTCCAAAAGACTATCTTTGAGATGAGAAATTCTTCTGCTTGTGCTAGCTTGCTCTCAGTTGTGTTTTTTATTTTATTGAATAAATCCTTCAGCTCCATGAGTTCTATTACATTCTTTTTTAAGGTATTAAACTCTTTGTTTATTTCCTTCTTCATATTCTGGATTTTTTTTCTCATTTCATTGTGTTGTCTGACTGAGTATTCTCATATCTCATTGAGTTTCCTTAAGATAGTTGCTCAGAATTCCCTTGCAGTCACTTCAGGGGTTTCCTACTCTATTGGGTCCAGTACTTGAGTATTACTGTATTTCTTTGGGGTGTCATATTTTCTTTGGTTTTTCATATTTCTAGTATCTCTACACTGATGTCTGGTCATGTGGTAGATAAGTTGCTTCCTCTATTACTCTGGAGTGGGCTTTCAGCATAGAGACTTCCTCTCCTTTTTCTAGTCTCTGCCAGTGACTCTCCTTGTGTCAGTGCAGTCAAGTGGGTGATGAGCTGCCTGCACAGTGGCTGTTGCTGCTACTTTGGTGGCAAGTTGCCCTTGCAGCAGCAGTGCTGCTTTTTTAACAGCTACTTGAGATGTAATGTTAGGTTGTTTATTTGAAGTCTTTTTCTTCTTTTCTGATGTAAGCATTTATTGCTATAAACCTCCCTCTTAGAACTGTTTTTGCAGTATCCCATAGGTTCTGGTATATTGTTTTTTCATTTTCATTTGTCTCCAGGAATTTTTTAATTTCCTTTCTGATTTCTTCTTTGACACATTAATTGTTTAGATGTATGTTCTTCAATTGCCATGTATTGTTTTCAGATAATGTATTCTTTATTTCTAGAATTTCTATTTTTTTTAATTGATTCAATTACTTCATCAAGTTTCTCATTCTGCTTCTGGATTGTTTTCCAGATATCATTTAATTTTCTACCTGTATTTCCTTGTGATTCCCTGCACATCTTTAAAAGGGTTATTCTTAATTCTTTGTCAGACATTTCATAAATCCACTGCTCCTCTGGGTCTCTTGTTAGTGCTTCATTTGTCATGTCATATTTTTCTGTTCTTTCTCGATCTTTGTGTCTTTACAGTGATGGCTGGGCATTTGAGGAGACTGCTACCTCTTCTTTCTCGATCTTTGTGTCTTTACAGTGATGGCTGGGCATTTAAGGAGACTGCTACCTCTTCTAGGTTTTGCAGGTGCTATTTGATGGTGTTAGAACTTTACTGGTTAATATCAGAGCTTTGTCTCCAGTCTGTGGTTTTGTTTAATTCCAAAATTGAGGGAACTTCCTGTGGGGACCAGCACTTGAACTCCATGGTTGCAATAAATTGTTGCTTTGCTGCTGATTCTCTGAAGAAGGCTTCTTGTGTGGACCAGATTTTAATTGTTGGCCTTTTAAGCACTTCCAGGTCATATGAGGTCTGATACATCTGGGTTGTATGGAAATTCTGGTCCAAGACTGAATCTTCCCAGCAAACTGTGCCCCCTGCATTCTATTGCCCTGATCAGTCTCCATTGTGCCAATCAGAAGGCAGATCAGCTGCCTATCCTGCATCCCAGTGTTCTCCCAGCAGGCCCGCCTCCCTCCCACACTCCAAACACTTCCTGTGGGGTGGGTGGTGTGTGGGTCCCTCATGATAACCCACCAGCCTCTGGGTGGTCCTTGGGTCAGCTGCATCCTTTGCTCCTGTGTGGGTCCACAGGAACCCTGTCATTGGTTTCACTGTGGTTTGTATGGTGCCATCTGAGGCCCAATCTTCCCCTGCAGACTCCTGGCAACTTCATGCAAAGGGCTTAGCTGCAGCTCTTGCTGACTCCTGCTCCATGCCCTGCAGCTTCTTCCCACCTCTGACAAGGCTGGCCCTGAAATGACCGGGGCTTGAAACAGCCAGAATAGTTTCTTCTTCCTTTTGCCGTGGCTTCTCTTGCCTTCGCAAACTCCTCGGTTCTCTCTTACTCTTCCTCCAACCTCCAGAGGTCCCAACTTGGCAGTCTTTGCTTTTTAATAGTTGTAAATTGGTTGATCATTGGGGAGAGTGACACCGAAGACTGTTTATTCTGCTATTTTGATGACATTATCTCCAGATCAGAGAACTATCAGAAACGTGTGGACTCTCTACATCTTTTTTAACTTTTGATTGGAAATGAGGTTGTGATTCTGTGGTTCTGTCAGTTTTGTTTCAACAATAAAGTTGTTCATCTTCTGAACCTGAGATTATTTAAATGTATATACATTTACATGCATTATCTCTAATTCTCAAAGCAACCCTTCAAGGTAGGTGTTATTTCTCCATATTACAAATATGAAAACTATACTTTGTTCTAGAGAACTCAGTTAGTCTATGGAAAAACTTAGGGAACAGCATCATTAAGCTGCTGCTATAGGTCTTAAATTATGACTAAGCCCAAAGAACTTTCCGTAAAAATCTGACTTAATCTAGATCTATTTTTTAAAACGTGAGAATCTATTCACTCATTGATAGTCATGCCAGCTCTCTCTGTACAAGTTTTTTTTGTTTGTTTGTTTATGGCCAGCTGTAAGACTCACTTTTATAGTTGTCCTGAACTAAATTTGAAAAATTGTTCAATGTCAAACCATTGATTAGCCCATGGTTTTATATGTACAGTGCTCCTACAAATGAGAAGAATTTCTGTAATTAAGGCTAATAGTACTCTCGCTGTAATAAGTACTAGCTTTGAGTTCCCGTATTTGTTATTTGCTTAATAAACTTTCCTGTTCATAGCTTATAATTTTTCCATTAAAGGAAGTAATAAAATAACCCCATGTTTAATAAACATAATATTTATGAAACTTTATGGAGTATGTGTACTCTATACATGCTGGGAAAAAAATAGAAATTACATAACATTAATTTCTATGTTTACATGTTTTCTGTTAGAAAAGTATTTCTCATTATTCAGCTGTATTAAGTTGGTCACATAATGAAAACAATAAGTAGAATTATATGCACATTTACACATTCCATGGTGTACATTATCCCTATGGTTCCTGATAGAGCATATGTTTAATTCATCATAAAGATAATACACACATAGATAAATGAATATATATATATATACGTATGTATTTTATGTATTAGAATTACATACAGTATATATACATGTTGTGTGTGTGTGTGTGTCTTCAGTAATTAATTACAGAAAAAAAATAAATAAAGGCACTACTCAACCAAGAATTTTTTTAAGTGTTTGCTTTCAAGCAAAAAAGCAGAATTTTACCTTATATTCTCCTGGTTCTGAAAAATTGCAAGGATAAAGGTCAAGACAACAACAGCAAAAGAATATATAAAAACATGTTAATAGAAAATAGCATATAAGAATATCCTAAAATATTGCTCTTTTTAACCCTAAGAATTGTTTAAAAACACGCAGTTTGAGGCCTGGGCTCTTCTTGATCCTTTTATACCTCTCCTGTGCCATCTAGTGTTTTTAGGCGATTACTATGCATCCAAAGTCTCAGAATAACCTATTAACACTTTAGGTGACCATTCAACTTGTCTGCACATTTGGCCTCAGGCAAACAAACAAGTAACCTAAACTTGGGCTTCAAAAGGGTAGTTTTATTGGGTTATGATAAATTTCAAATGAATAGGACTTTAACAGCAAAGAGAAAGCTTTAAAGTTAAGTCAAGAACTGTGGCTAACAGATGTTCAGAAAATAATACAAAATGGAGATGTTGAGTCTCATTAGATTCATATACAAAATAATAGAAGCAGAATTTTGATCTGAGGCCGCACATCTGGATGGGAGAAAGTAATAGGAAAAGGACAGAGTGAAACAGAACTCTCCTTCCTTATTCATAGTCGAACATTTTTGCCTCTCTTGTGGTCTGGCTACTGTAGCAGATTTGGCCATAATACCCACTATCAGAAGTCGCTGCCACGGCTGCTCCATCCTCTCCGAGTGAAATCCTGCTTTACTACTTCTATCCAGACACTGCATTAAAAGCACAGGCTCTCTCCATGAAGCCAGGTAGGGATCTTTCCCTGCAAGATCTTGCATTTTAATTTTTCCTCTGGTATACTGTTCCATCAGACATAAATTGCCAAATATATCTATATCTAGATAGATAGATAGATAGATAGATAGATAGATAGATGATAGACAGACAGATAGACAGACAGATAGATAGCAATATCTGTTTCTCAGTTTATGCCTGAAATCCCTGATTTAAGAAACAACTCAAATGATTTAACCTTGTTTAGATAATGTACATCTATTTAAATGGGAATTAGATAGGATGAATAAATGAAATCTAATAAATTGACTCCATCTTAACTCAGTTTGTTATTTACACACAAAAATTAACCAAGTTTTGGTCTGTGTGTTCAGGTTTAATTAAAACATACCTAACCAACATCAATTAGTTCTTCCCAAAAAGTGGAATGTAATGCTGCTGCTTCTCATGTGAATTCCATTTCAGGTCCTTTTTGTACTGTAAAGATCCTTTACAAGAATCTTTATTATAGGAAAAAAGGGAAAAGTCTGTACATAACCTACTTTCGTTCCATGGCCTTCTGGGAGAATACAGAGTCAAGAGTCATGAATAACTGTTAGTATGAGGAAAGGAAGAGTTAGCTATCACAAATCAGCAGTGCGGTGTGTGGAACAAAACTGGGCTTGAGTGTGATTTTCAAAGTCTTTTTAAGCGTGGATGGTCAAATATTATATTAATAAATTATCAGTCTGATAACAGCTATCACTCACAGAGCTTTAAAATGTGCCAAGTCCTATGCTTAGCTCTTTCTATACATTATCTCATCCAATCCTTACAAGCCTCAAGTAATGATACTGAGGCCTAATTAGATAAGTTAATGTAACTTTTCCAAGGTCACAATAGTTCATAGTGGCAGAGCTGAATTCATTCCTGATCTATCTGACACTAAGTTTCAAGCTCTAAACCACTTCCTCCCCCATGATGGAGACACTACCAGAGAGTCAGAATCCCTTATCTGCATTTCCTATGCTGGTGCTTCCCCAACTTTAAAAAATATATATACACACACACAAAAAGTTTGGATACTATCAGAATTAAGGCCATTTTTTCAAGATGCAATGTACCTACCATCTGACTTTGGATAAGCCCAGTTTGCTTTTTAGTCTGCCATTGTCTTGAAATCACTTTTTGCCAAAACTCTTTTAATCACAAGCAAAAAATGTTACTACAGCAATAACATCCCAACTCAAACTCAGTTATTTTCAGCTGCACAAAATTTCCCTGCTATCCAGTGAAATCCAAACCTCACACACAGGCAGTTGAGAGGAACTCATTAAATAAGGCTACACAGGATGTAATTCCAAGGCACTAAGTATACCCCAGTAAGGTAAATAAAAAGCAAATTCCATTTTGATAGACTGACGCAGATTTAAACTATTAAACAAACCTATTCAGTCATCACTTGTCTTCACCACTCCCTGTCAGTTTAATAACACTCAAGGCCAATACTTGGAATTGCTCCTTTACTTTTTGCCCTAAATTCAAAATTGAGCCATTTAACTAACATAAATTATATATATATATATATATATACTTTTTTTTTTAAATTTCTGGAGGAACAAGGTCTTGCACTGGCCCTGGTTGGATCCCCAATATCTCCACTTTGAATTCTATTAAAGATTATTCTTCAGACAGATGTGTGTCCAACAAAATAGTAACCCTAGAAATCCTGTTTCCTTTCTTTGTTATTCTCCTTTTATCTGTGATTTTTACCTGTCCTTCCTTTCCCCTACATTCCTTGGCACACAAGCCTCGGCTGGAGGACACCTTCCTCTTGAAGTGTTGGTGATCATATGCCTTTCACCATATTTATCTTTCAGAGATGTAGCTGTGGACTGAATTTTGTGCTCCCTCCTATCCCAAACTCATATGTTGAAAACCTAATTCGTAATGTGATGGTCATGAGGGACCTTCATGATGGAATTAGTGCCCATATAATAAGAAACACCAGAGAGCTTACTGTTTCTCTCTCTCTCTGTCTTGTGAGGACACACAAGAAGGTGGGCGTCTGCAAGCCAGGAAAAGAGCTCTTGCCAGAACCCAACCATGCTCGCACTTTGATCTCAAACTGCCAGCCTCCAGAACTGTGAAAAATACATTTCTGTTGCTTAAGCCTCCCAGTATTTTGTTATGGCAGCCCAGGAAGACTAATCAGATGTACAATACACATTAATACATTAAATACACTCACCATATGGTTCTGGAAGTAATTAAGACCTAGTTTTATATATTATCAGATAGACAACTGCCCTTACCTGGGGTTAACTTTTAATCCACAATCATTTTGGTGAAGAGGAATGTTTTGCTGCAAAAAGGAACAACTGGAGAGAGCTAGAGTGAAGAGATTATATGAATATTAGTCCAGCAATGCAAACAGGATAGGTATAGGGAAAAGTCAATATCTAAAATAAAAGATGCAAGAGAGAAAAGACAATCAAGGGAAGTGAATATTGATATATTAATACTGAAAAATAATTCTATAGTCTTCTCTCCCTTTAAAAGTTAACCTAACATTTCAGCCTTTGAGCAAAAGCTTAACTTTGTAAATCTAGACAAGCAATCAAGAAAGACCTACTCATGACCACCTGAAGGCCCCAATTTTCATCTGAAGATTAACAATGTAAGTCGAAGAATTCTCGACTTCAGTTTCATAGACTTCTGTGAGATCCTTACATGGAACTCACAATGCTATGCGCCTTTTGAAATTTTAATAAAAGCTCTATAAATATATATACCTTTCAAATGCATGCAAAATTTCATATATATGTATATATACTCATCCTTTGAAGAGAATCTAGAGCTTTTATTAGCTTCTGAAAAAAAAATTCTTTACATAAAGTGGTTAAGAACAAAGATAGAGAACTAGAAAGTGGTATTAAAGATATATGATTTAAGGAGAAAATTGCTTATAAGAAGACATGTTCCTTGATGAGATGCAGAGCAAAGCTCCATTCCAGGTAAGAGGAACAGAAAAGGCAAAAGAGGAGAATGGGACTCCTGAAGCCTCTGGATTGGAAGTCTGAACAATGTTCTCAGAAAAGACCAGAGCAAAAGCCCATTCCTTATGACTAGGCTGATGCAAAGAGAAGCAGGGAAGAATTTCAGCTAGTGAGTAGCACAAAACCCAGGATTAATCCCTGAGAAGCAAATACCAGGCCTGAGAAGACCCTCAGGAGCTCAGCATCTACACAGCTGCTGCAGACTTTATGTCTGTGAAGGTTTATAGATTCTAATCCATTCTGGATTGGGAGGGGCAGCTAACATAATTGAGAAACTTCCTGCTGAGGGCAAAGGAAATGATTGACCCAATCAATCATTGGGGAATGCTGTGAGGACCTGTGGTGGAGAGGTGGGTGAGGAAAGCCTAGGAAATGGGGTAGAGTTAACACAAAGGAAGCGAAACCTTCCACACCTTCAGTCTTGAGTTCTTGTGCTTTAGTTCTCCCAGCATTTTCTAAGGAAATAACATCCTACATCCTACTTAATATTTCAAGTTCATTCATTTTCCTAGATCTTTACCATTCAGATCTAGTAGTAAATTTCAGGTCTTCAAAGGTAAACCTTGGTCCAGTTAACCAGTGAGAAGGTAATACTAAAAATGTAGTTAGTAGTGCCTCATACAGTCTTTTCTGCCTATTAGTAAAAAGAGCAGAATTTTTCATTATATGACAACTAAACCAATATTCTCTTCCAAAGCAAAGGGGTATCATTAATTCCAAGGAAACAAAAGAAGGGGGAGGGAGAAGGCAGCATGCAGCTTTCATAATTGACTTCTCACAATTTTCTGCTATTGACAATTTCACCTTATAGATGGTCTTCATTACCCTAGAAATAAAGGGTAGCAGCAAAAAACACAAAGCTTTATTTTGAGATTAGCCCAAAACCCATTAGTTTAAAAGTGTCAATGTTTTATGGTTTCAAGAAACAGTATAAATTGCATTTGTTTCTGTGAGTTCATTTTCCAAATGTGTGAACACAAATGTCTATTGTCTATGAGGAAAGTTCATGCTGAGCTACAAGTGAATCACACAATTGAGCTCTTAGCTAAGCAGCGGCCTCTGCCAACCTAGCCATTTTGGTAAGTGGTCCTAAATTTGATACAGGGGCAAATAATTTTTTATTGTTTTCCCGGGGGGTGGGGGGAGAGCTCCTTTTACAGAGCACAGACCAGTAATAGCTTGTTTGGTTTTTTTAATTCTTGCTGACATTTCTTTTTCTCTCCTTTTTTTTTTTTTTTACACAAAAGAATCTGAGTCTGTGATTTTTAACTTCCTTTTGTTAAAACTGTGCAAAAGGCTTACTATCCTGCCTTAAAGCCCTGCCTTTATTCTTTGCTCCATATCATTAAAATCTTTCTCCACTCTCTGCTCAGCATTTTTCCTTTCTAAAGTAGGATGGTAATTCATTGTTTGCATTACCAGAGAGCTCCACAGGGAGACCAGATCCCACAACTTCAGCCTATTCCTTGGAACAAGTGAGAAGGTTAGCTTCAGTCTTCTTAGTTATTTGATGTCTTTCAAAGCTGTTTTAGATACAACATAGCCTAAGAAAAACTATTCGATTGTTAAATAAATCTTTTAATTGCATTCCCCATTAAAAATTAATAGCAAAGGGATCTTTGTGATGGAACTGTTCTGTATCTTAACTGTGATGATGGTCACACGAATCTGCGCACATAATAAAACTGAATATAACTAAATACGCGCACACACAGAGATAACTCCATGTAAACTGATGAATCTAAATAAGGCTGATGGATGTCAATATCCTGGTGGTGATATTTTATTATAGTTATGCAAGATATTACCATTGGAAGGAACTTGGTGAAGGGTACATGATCTCTCTGTATTATTTCTTACAACTACATATGAATCTAAAATTGTCTCAAAACAAAAATGTTTTAAAAATCATTATCAAATTGGACATTTTAGGTGTTTCTAATTTCATCACCTAAAGAAAAGTTATCCCTGAAATATCTATGAGATAATGAGAATGTGCAATAGAGCTACTAACACTCACCTTTGCTCTTTCCCTCCATGACATAAGATTACAGATTGCCACTGCCAGCAAGGGGAGCCCAAGCCACTCAGCAGAGCCAGTATATGTCATTTTTAATTTTCTGATTTGGAAAAGGTAACCTGGTTTTGATTATGTGCCTGAGTTTGGCTGCAATAGGATCTACAGTTGGCTTCTGAGTTTTCCAAGGTACATTTACCAGTCATTTTAATTTCAGTTGTATATTCAGACATGCCAGATCACAGCCATGATGGAAGGAGATCCTACATTAGTGTTGCTGAGTCTGTCCCTCATGAACAGAAACAGTCACAGAGAAACATCTTAGGAGTGGTTGTTTTCCTAAGATACCTAAATAGAGATTTTCTAAAAAGGTTTTCTTTTGCATTTTTCCAAAACTAGTTCTTGTGGTCTGTGTCATATAAATAGGAAAAATGGATGAGTTAAACTAGAAAAAAAAAATGAAGTTGTCATCTCAACTTTCCAGCATTGCAGTTTGATTCCAGTTTAATACTATGAAATAAAATTGCTTTAAATTTTTATATCCTAGTTAACTGCTATCTTGTCTCTACAGTCCCTAAAGCTCTGCAAATTAATAGACACAATCCCATTTCATCTTCAAACTTGAAAACTAAGCAAGCTTAGTATCATTAGAAATAATCTCCCCTGCCACAAATCGTGATGCCTTTCAAAAGCAGGTTGTGAAGGTTTAGCTTCAAACTTCTAAAGTGGTATGAATAAGACCTGCTCAATTAGAATAAACTAGGACTTGAAAATTTTGCAGGCTGTTTCTAAATTTTTACAAAATCATGCATGCCAGAAAACATCAAAGAGCTACAAATTCAAGCAAAATAATCAAGCACTTGCAGCTGCAGGACAGCCAGCAATTTATTCAAATACAGTTCATAGATAATGTGATCCAAACAGATCTCTACACAGAAGACCAATTCTGATATGGGAATAAAGAAAAATGAAACTGGAATATGGCTGTTTTCTTCCATAGAGTCTATTTTCAAAGATTATCCATTTTTCTCCAATCGTTGTGAGTAACCTTTGTAACTCCAGAAATAATGATAAAGAATAATATTTTGAGTCTTCAGAAGCTCACAAACCAGGCTCTGCTTTCTCCATTGACAACCAAAAAGTAAATGTTCTCCTACCCACCCACCCTGAAGTCTTGTATAAGCATAAAAAACATCATTACAGTGCCTCAAACACTATAAATGTCTGTGATAAAAAGTATCAGACTAGTAAAACTTCTAATAATGTGAACTGATTAGAGGGAAAAGTTACATAAATTACTGGAAAGTCTAATATACTTTAAAATAAAGTATTAATACTCTTATTCATATAAAACATACATTTATATTTTATTTTACACTTATTTGTACATGTACACATGTGTCACAGGGAAGTATATAATACAGGCAGTATGAAAAATCCTTAGCCAATTCTTAGCAACTTTTTTTGTGGTCATTCTAAATTGCTTAGGCATTGTACAAAATGCCTGATTTTAACACTATAGAATATGTATAAATTAAAAGTATAATCTGTTTTAGTAACTGCATAGAAGTAATTTTACTTTACCATAACTTTTTGTACTATGGAGATTTGCTTCCTTTATGTGAATGGAAAGCCTGCACTGGATAAACTTGAGGACTACTTGCAGGAAAAAAAAAAAACATTTTGTTCCTGAAGTAGTTTTAATATTCTTCTCTGCAGTTTTGTTTACAATAGTAGTTTGGGAAATTGCTTCTTTAATAGGACTTCCTGCAACATAAGAAGGCTACTTCTACTCCCATCTCCCCAAAATTTTCAAACTATAAAATCTCAATGAGTTTTGACCGTAGCCTAAAACAAGGTAATAATGCTTGTTTTCCCATCATCGCCATCACCTGGGGCATTAAAGGAAGTCCCTTGATTTCCTATCCCCCTGAATTACTCTCAATGCCATTTCCTGGAGAGGTTTAGGGTCTGTGCATTCTCATGCCAAGGCCTGGATCAGCAAAAACTGGCTCATCTCCAGGCTCATTTACAGAGATGCTCAAGAAGGTGTGGTCAACATCTGCCCACAAGATGGCTTGTTTGGAAAGGGTTAAAGGCAGGTGATCAGTTTCCTGCCACTGTGTCCAACATTCACATCCATCGTGGGAAGTGATATCACACACCTGCAATGCACATGCAAACTGTAAACACTTCACCAGCACTGAATTTGAGTCTCTCATCCAAAATCATGCCCAGCTGCCTCACACTGAGTTCCTTGGCTGACAAATTTGCAAGTCTGCATAGCTTTGAGAAAATAGATGGGTCTTACACTGACAACAGTTAAGTAAGTTCAAGTTTTATGCTACCAAGCTGAGTACAGTTTGGGTTCTTGTTGATTATTTCTTGCTCTTTCCAGAATCACAGAGGTGGAATTGGAAGAAATACTAAAGAGTACAACACAGAACATATTGAAAGTGCAACACAGCACTCTCACTTAATAAATAATAAAATCACACCTGTACTATAGCTTTTACCAATTGTCCGCATATCTTTCTTTCTCATATCAGTCATTCCCATATCAGATTCAAGGGCAGGGACCAGGATTTCAAGCACTTTTCCATCTCCAGATCTTAGTACCCAGCAGATACCCAAGATTGTTAAACAAACGGG
The DNA here is from genome assembly GCF_000696425.1 of Galeopterus variegatus. Lineage (NCBI taxonomy): Eukaryota > Metazoa > Chordata > Mammalia > Dermoptera > Cynocephalidae > Galeopterus > Galeopterus variegatus. Next base: position 91,521 of record NW_007732405.1, on the reverse strand, counting down.
TAGATGAGTGGATGAATAAATGGATGGATGGATGGATGACTGGACAAAGGGAGAGAGAAGTGCCTTCATTGAAAACTATTTCACACAGCTATTCTCGATGACTTAAAATAGCAGCTATGTGAACTTAGGCAATATATTCAATTTTTCTAAAGCCAAGTTAACTCATCCATAAAATGGGAATAATAATAATAGTATATTCCTCAGAGCCCTGTTGTGAGAATTCCTTCAGATAATGCTTTTCCAAAGTTCCATACATATTAGCAAGGCTTCCTTAAATATTACCTTGCTGTTATTTCAATAGTGTTAGCAGTAGTGTCACCCTCCACTTCTCCTTGTTACTGTCACTGACCAACCTCTTTGTTCATGCTGTGTAGTTGTCAAAACTCTATTCCCTGACTTGTGATCTCTCTCTTTCACTAGACCTATCATCACAGATTTACCTACAGTCTGGGGTGGCCTCAACACCCATGTGACAGCTCATCAGCCCTGCCTTCACATTTCACTGATCTTTTCACCTTCAGCTATATCTTTTCCATGAATACACACCAACATTCTCTGTATAATCAGTCTACCTGGATACAAATGCTAGTTCCACAAGTAGTCATAGCTATGTAACCCACTGCACATTTTTTAGCCTCTCTAAAGTCTTTAATTATCTCATTTGTGAAACAGACATTATGAAAGTACTTATGTCACAGTGCTTGGTGTACAGTAATAATCATTATTAGCTCTTATTATTCCTATCACCCAAACTATACCACCTCTAAAATATTAAACCACAACACTACTATGTAATGTTTGAGCACTTAAGTTATTCCAACTTATTTACTATTATAAATAATCCATAGCAGAAATTGTAAGCTGAAAATAAATTAGAAATAAAAAGAGGAAAAAGTAGCAAAATACAGAAGTGCTTAAAGATAATAAAACAGTTGTAAAATAAAATCATTGGGAATCAAAACAATAACAATGATGATAATAATACTAGTTTACATTACTGATAATATGTGTAGCATACTTAGAACAATACGTGGCCCAAAAGTGTACCATTCTAAGTACATTATGTGAATTATGAGTGTTTAGTACATACAGGCACAATCCTGAACGTTTTACATGGTGTGTGTGTTCTACATGCACAGATGAGAAAAAAATTGAGATTCAGAGAAACTCAGTAACTTACCCAATTTCCATGTCTAGTAAATGGAAGAACTGAGATTTAAACCCAGAGACCCAAGGTCAAGTTGACAATACATACATCCATGCTAGATTGGGTCTTAGACCCAGGCAGTCTTTTATACCAGAGCCTATGCTCTTAATTATTTTGTCTCTCACTAAATTACTAAAATACCAGAATATAGTGATGGTAGCTTATTTTAAAAACAAAATATACACATACATTAGTTCAACCAAATTTTCATATCAACCTATTTCATTACAATCAATTTGTTTTCAGCTAAAGCTTATGCAATTATGTAATACCTAAAGCTATTACAGCCCTAATAGCTCTGTCCTTCAGGACCAACATGAGCCTTCAAATGTGGGCCCTACCAGGTTTGCCGTAGCATGCACAAATGTGGACTGGGCCTTCAACCTCAGCATGTCTCTCCTATCCTCCAAAATTCCTCATTTAACTGATGGATTAAGTCTTGCACCCAGATGTAATTGAGGGTGTACACAGTAAACAGGCATGTTTGCTGGGCAGCATTCTGCCTCAGCTGAATCAAGCTCCTTTTTACTACAAGTATTAGTCTGGTGACAACCATGGAAGAATAGGTTTTACTGCCACCGTGGGTAGAGAACTGGGCTATACAAGGTCCAGCTTGCAAATGATTGACTTCAAAGGTATTCCTTCTGGAACTTCTAAGCAGCAGACCCCCGGGACATCTTTTCTATAGCCATCTGACACTCATTTTTCAGGTTCACTTCTTGAGTTCTCAACAGGACCACAAAATAAAAGAAGCGATAATTCTTCTCTGGTCATTACACTTCCCAGTGTGGAGATACCTGATAGTTCTATGCAAGCTCTCAGAGCAAAGTAACAGTTTCCTGTTTGGGTTAAAAATCTGTTAGCTGAGGTATACGTTGGCACTCTGTAGTGAGAAGTCAGGCTGTGTATGGGAGGTCAGGCAACAATTCACTAGTGCTATTTTTGGTCTTCTGAGTTCCTGGAGTAGGGATTTGAGAGTTGGAATGGGGAGTGGAGGGGTGGAATAACATACTTAGCCTGTAACTTAGCAGTAACCACCAGTGATAATCCTACTGAATATTCGGTCATTCTTTATCAGCATTTCACCCTGTTTCATCAGAGCACCATTACATAGGGGAGGTGATGACTCAAACAGAACACATATTTTCACTTAAGCTTTCTTCTCAACATTCTTCCCAACAACTACAGATCACAAAGAAGAAAAGTTACCTCCTGTGTGTAATAGAATACTGTCATCTACAGATTAGGAAGAAGATCTATAAATCTATAGATTAAAAGAAGAAAGCCAATAAAGGTTCAGTTTTAAATTTCTAAACTTGCTGCTGAAAATAGCATCAAAGGGATTTTTTAAATATTTACACAAATTATTGAATGATATTTTTGTCTTTAGAAACATAAGGATGTAAACTAATTTCTTCACAAGTAAAAAGAATTATTAGAACACAGAAACTTGATTAGCAACAAAACATCACTGGAAATTAACCACTTTTGTCAATGATCCACATCCCATTCTTCCTTACTCTAACTCATTCCTGTCCCAAGTCTTTTGCACTTTGGAAAGATTGTCCCTCTTATTTGTTTGTGGTAGTTTTTGGTGTTTTCCTGAAGGAGGACTCCAGTGACAATGATAATAATGGCAAAAGCAATAAGAGGTAAGAAAGATAAAGTAGTTAAAAGTATGTGTGATTTTCAAGATAGCATAGGTCTAATAGCAGATCTTTGTTCTTCACCACAATATTTCAGTAAATATTACGAATTGTACTCATCATGTATTTTTTCTTACTAAAACATGATTTTTTGTCATTAACTAGCTCAGTGTCCTTAAGCAATTCTCTTAATTCTTTTAGGTTTAGTTTTCTCATCTGTGCAATAAGAGAATTGCTCTACATGATCTCGAAAATCATCCAGCACTCTGGATGATCCCTGGTAAATGTATCTTGATTTCGCCTTGACTCAATTTAATCCAAAATCTGTTTGGATCATTTGGAATCAAATGCTAAATTAAACTGATTAAAACTTTTACCAGGTCACCCCAAAACATTGGAAACCAATAGGATATTAAAAATCAAAGTAATTATTTCATGGGATGGCACTTTGTTTTATGGAGAATGATTACCAATAAAAAAGAAAGTAGGATCCTTAGACTTCCATTCTTCAGTGTTTGAGAAGATGTCCAACAATACTACCAAACCTGAAACCCAGCTCTGCCCACCAATACTCTAGGCCTTCTCAGAGGCAGTTGAAACACACACACACACACACACACACACACACACACACACACGCACGCACATTTTCTCCCCCATATCTAAACAAATAGGAAATTTTATTCTATTTTTACTTCTTTTGTAATATCCTGCTTTACAGAGCATGCACAAAAAGTCTGAATCAGCATCAACTTGACAATGCTTGATATATACCAGCCTAAGTTACATGTTCAGATAAAGGACTTTTCACAAATCCCCTGAGTTGAATGTTCTCCTTGGCTCTTCTACCATAGTCTACCACTTCTACCACTATATCTAATTCTTCGCAGTCCACAGATCCACTAAAGTGCAACACAAAAGCACAGAAATGTCAAAAACAAGTGTTGGAAATAAAAACTGTAAAGTCCCAATTGCACATGTGAAAGAAAAAACATGTGCATAAAATTGTCCTCCAACCACTTAGAATATATTTAACCTTAATTTGTAATATTTTAATTCCAGAGGAATTAAATAATGTAAATGAAAATAATGTATCAACGAGAGAGCAAAAATGAATAATTCTTGGTTCAGCCTGTCATCTGTGGTGAATCAGATTTTTTTTTAGTTTAATCTAATTTAACCATAAAAATTAATTAGCTCAGAAAAGCAGAAGATAGCAAGTCTCCTGATTTCCTAACTATTAGTAAGACACACAGCTTCCTTTAACTCTACACCAATGGGCCTAACAATTTTCAAAAAGATAATATTCTTACTTAGCTATTACACATGAAAAGTTTTTTAAGTATCTCGGTTTCTGAAATAGTATCTTATAAGCTGTGTACATTGGGAAAAATTCAAATTTGCACAGGTCAACTAATTGGCAGGTGCATCCGGTACTTTGTATTTTGTTTATAGTCTAGCAGAATAAGAATTAATCTTTACCTCTTTAGTATTTCATGATCTATGTAATTCTCTACTTTCTTCTCCTCACACCCACGTTAGTTTCATTTAATCCTCACAGCAACAAGGCAAAGGATTGTTATTTTCAGTTTATAACTGAAGGAAAAAAACAGAGGCAATGGGAAATTAATTAACTTGCTCATGGTACATGCTAAAATTAGTAAATAAACATAAGCCAATGTGACTGCAACATCTGGAAGACTACATTGAAGAAAACAATGAGTCACCTAAGAATCCCTGCCACCTAAAAAAATAAACCTGATCCAACTATACTCATCCATTCAGAAAGAGTGATCAGTGTCAGGGCTTGTATCATAGGAACTATTATTAAATGTCCCCTATGAAGTCTCAGACTGAAAACAAATCTAAGCAAACAATATAAGCCATCAACAACAACTCTTCCTTCCAAAGGAATTTATGGTGCACAGCAGATCCTGAAAACTTTTATCCGTAAGTGTGACATTCAATGTCTCTCAAAACTTTATTTTCATTATTTACCAATTTTTTCCAAAATCTTAAGTTTCATTGCATCTAAAGTTTGAACATAATGACAGACTTTTCTTAACAGCTTATTCCTTGCTCTTTTCTCTTCTTTTTTCTTATCTTTATAAGGCCTGTTTATCACTGGCTTATATTCGTATGTATTAACCACTTCAAACCACTAAAAACTATTAAGGTTGTAACAACAGAAAATATTAGTCACTGAGTTTAAAGACTTTATTATATGATAAGGGGAGGGAAGCAAAGAATAAAGACCCTCAGAATTACTAAGTATATTTGCATGGTCCTCTAAGCAACAATATTAGCTACTGATTTGGAGTGTCTATGATATGCAAGGCACTATATCAAATGCCTTATGTACCTGATTTATTTTATTCCAGCAACAAGCTTTTGAGCTATTACCACAAATAAATGTAAAGAAAAAGAAACAGCTTCAGAAGGGTTCAATAACTTGACCAAACTAATACAATTAGCTAGTGTCAGAACATGATCTCTAACCCAAGTCTGTCTGACGTAGAGATGTTATTTATTTAGTCTGCCAAAGTCAGACAGGCCTAGGTTCAAATCCCAGCTCTATCACTTAAAGCAGTGCTCGGATTGTTTGGAAAGGCAATAAATTAACTCAAAAAGGTTCGCTGTAGATGAGAATGAGAATGGCCTGTGCAGAGACACCCTGAGAATTCCTGACCTGCTAGAGCAGAGGCTCTTCATTGGAAGGCCCCTGTCCTTCCTCTAAGGGGCAGTTAAGTTGGGAGAAGACGAGTTGAATGAGTGCCAAATTTGGAAACCATATGTAGTAAATCACCATTCAACATAGCAATTATATAATGGTCTGAATGAGACAGTTAAAACATATTCTGAACTGTGCAAACTCCACTAGTAAAGAATTTCTGAAAAGATAGACTATATGTTTCTTTCAACAGAAAGAGCCCTCTTAATCTGGCGGCGTGCTTCTTCACATAGTATCCTCTGCAGTCACTCAATTGTCAGGAAATCAATAACACTATCACCATTAAGTAAATGTGGCTGGCACCCTGCCTTGAAATCCTAATTAAAATTGCATGTGCAGAGGATCTGTGTTTGTCCCAGTGGGTGACCACACTGACCTTTCATGTCTGTAGATTTGGTAATACATCTTGGGTTGAACCATACTGGAAAGTATGTTTGATGTCTCCAGCCAAGCACTGATTCATCTGATCCAGAATGTCAATATAGTCTCCTCTTCATTGCATTTGTTTGCATTTCTTCCTAAGGTGTTATTATGAGTTACCATGTACCCTTTTCCAGTGACCTCTCTGGCAATACCTTCTGAAGACAGAACTGGGAGTGGAGGCACGGATGTCAGATCCCAGGTTCACTGGCAGGAACAGATAGAAAAGCTTACATAGCAGCTCCACAGACTGTGGTTCAAACCAATTATCATTTCCTACCTTTCCAAAAACTGAATGTATTCCGTTTCCCCTTTTAACTTACTGGGGATTTGGGGGGGGCGTTGTTTTATATATGAACAGTGTTTTCTAACAGATGAATCTTTGTTAATATAAATCATTGTACTTTGTATTTCTCATTCTCAAACCCAGACCTATCTATCTTATCACAACTCTGTTACCTATGCTGAGGAAAGTGCCACTGGATCTACCTGAACCTCCCTGCCCATATGGCAGCTTAATACTAAGATGGCTTAAACAATTATTTTAAATAAGTTAGTTTTACTTTTTAGGGATTCAAATGTTCCTCTCACCTCACAAATTAATCTCAACCTTATCATTGTATCACAGATAAATCCATAAGTGGTGTCATTCAAGAAAATGAGGGGAAGGGCCGGCCCGGTGGCGCACTGGAGAGTGCGCCGCTTGGGAGTGCAGCGGCGCTCCCGCCGAGGGTTCGGATCCCATGTGGAGACCGGTTCCCACTCACTGGCTGAGCGCGGTGCGGGCGCAACACCGAGGGTTGCAATCCCGTTACCGGTCAGTAAAAAAAGACAAAAAGGAAAAGAAAAAAAGAAACTGAGGGGGAAAAAAAGGCTTCTTCATCTAGCTTGCTGTAATGCAGACATGTTTCAAAGCCATCTTTTCAGGTTTTTTTGAATAAAACTTTACTCATATGTTACTTTCATGTGGCTACAACAGATAAAGCCAAAGATAACTCTAACAGACCAATTAACCTGAGGTTGAAAAATGAATAAAAACAGTTTGAATCTATACTCTGGTACCATAGGACTTGTGCCTCCATTTTCTTACTTAACATAGAGGGGAAAAGTGGACAGAAAAAAATTATTACACAAGAAAATTATAAGAATAAATACTCAAGGACTATTCCACAGTGTGACTTTGAAGAGGTGTCCAGACAATTAATTCAATGTAGAAATGGCAGAAACAACTCCCTGATTACATAAGTCTGTATTATGGTTCTAAGTCCTGTCACTCCCATCAGTGGGCTTGATAACTACATTAGAATTAAGGCCCAAAAGCTGTCTTATGTATAAAAATGTCATGTCTCTATGGTACCACCTAGAGCAGTTTTATGGCTTAAGGAAAAAATATGTTCCAACCAAAAAGTAGTGGATTAATGGGTACAAAACTATGCTATCTTCCGTAAGTGAGTCATTGTGCAGTATATGCATGTATTGAAACAACATACCATACCCCACAAATATGTACAAGTAAATGTTAAAATGTTTTGAATTAAAAAAAATTTTTTTTGAAAGAAAAGAAAGCCACCTTAACAGATTTTAAAATTTCTCTTGCCCATCTCAGAATTTTTCAGCAGAATTGGGGGGAAAGATTAGACAGAAATGAGAACAAGAATGGAATAAATAAGTGCAAGACTTTTACTTGTCCCTCGTTATGAAAAACCTCAGATTCTGAGGCAGAAGCAGCCGTTCTACTTAAAAGGAAATGTGCATAATCAAGTCACTAATACCACAGCTATTTAGAGCATTTGGCAAGAGGTATTCACTGGGATTTCATCCTAACACTGGAATTCTCCCCAATTCGAAAAAATTCCACAAAATTAAGGATTCTTAATTAATGGTCTGGGGTCCATAAATAGGCTTCAGGGAAGTGCATATAAAATTGCATGATAAATTGTGTGAGGATATGGATTTTATGTCTTGCAGAGAATATGTAGATTTTATCAGTTTTGCAAAGGCGCTTGTGAATTCAAAACAAACAAAACAGAAACAAAAACAAAAAAGGTAAGAACAACTGTTTTTGGTCCTGAACCAATGAAACCATCTTATTTGTTCTAGTTTTTCTGCTTGAAAGATCTCCCTTTAACAAGTTTAACAAGGCCACACAGACATTAAAGACATTGGAATATTACTCTACCACCCAACCATTGACTTTCTTTTTCACTTATAAATGGTCCTCAATAGTGTACAATTTATAATACCCCATCTTCATACTTTGTCAATGTTGATTTCAACTTTTTGTATCTGTACAAATAACTACAAAGTGACTACATCTCAGTATTTGATGAGGGTGGGTTATTTCACAGCTGTCCAGAATCCTCATTCATTTAGCATCCAACCAACTGACTACAAAATATTTGTCTAAAAAGGTATTTTTCTCATGCTCTTCTCTCCTTACTATCTTCATCTTCCTTTCAAACACAGGATAATCTCAGAAAAAAATTAAAGCAGTATCTCGGTAATATTCCTGGTGGAACTGATGAGCATCAGGATGGAAAATCTAGTTTTAAAGCAAAAGTTAATAGTTTGTCTTTACAGAGCAACTTCCTTAGATCCTGTGTTGTTGGGCTTCTCTATATCCTTGCTGATTTTTTGTCTAGTTGTTCTGTTAATTGTTGAGACAGAGGTATAGAAGACTCTAACTGTAATTGTAGATTTGCCAATTTATCCTTTCATTTATATCAGTTTTTGGTTGATATAATTTGTAGTTCTGTTGCTTGGTGTGTACTTTTTTTTTTTTTATTTTTTTTTTTTTTTTTTTTTTTTTTTTTTTTTTTTTTTTTATCATCAGCACACAAGTATAGCATAATGTTTAAGATCTCAGGTTTTGGAGTTACTGGTTTTGAATCCCAAATTTCCCACTTACCAACTATGTGACCTTAAAATTTTTTCTTAACCTCCCTGAGCCTTAGTTTTTTCATCTGAAAACTTGGTCTAACAACAAAGTACCTACACCACAGACTTTATTGGGAAAACTAAATTTAAAAATGGGTATAAAGCACTGGGCCTGATATATGGAGATAGTAACTGGTAACTAAGTGGTTTTTTTCAAGATTAAAACATCATCATATGTGTTATAATTAAATAAATGTTTAATCTGCAGTAGGATGGGTCTCTTTAAAAACACTGAAAGAAATAGGCCAACTTAACCATGCGGTTGCACAGAGCAGGCAACGGGAGACAGTCCTGACTGTGGAGTAGGTTGGACAGCAGACAATAGTCAGAGCTCCAGACAGAAGAGGAGCAGAGTTCCACTTCAGAGGTGCAGCTTGAAGGGCTTGGGCTGTGGCTTCAGTAAAACCAGAGTTCAGGTTTAGCATTTATTCTGACCAATCTCAAGAAAATTTATGGAATATCAAGTAACTAATGTACATTAATGTAGGACTTTCCTCCACATAGCAGCAAATTATATCTACCTAAAAGGATGACTTGATGCTAAACGACTAGTTACTGGACTCACAGAATCTCCCTGACAAGGGCCAAAATTGGCACAGAAATCAGTGATAAGATTGGACTTGCAGGTAGGTGTTAAGTGGTCCCATCTGTCAGAGGTAAAAGCCAAGTAGATCGTTATTCCAGATTAGATCGTTATTCTACTATAGAGCAAACATTTTAGAGCTGATTTTCCTGCTCTTTGTCTGCCTCTTGGCCTTATTTTCTGGACTGTGTCTTGCTAATCAAGATCAACGGACTTGGGAGTTGAATCAGGCTTCATCTTTGTACTGATCCCTCAGAAACTGCCCTCTCACATTTTGGCCCTGCCTCTCAAGACCTCAACTTCAGGCCTGAGGCCCTGACTCTAACTCATCTTTAAAAAGAGGTAAAAATGTGTCCGGGAAAGGGCACTGGATTTGGAGGCTGAAAAATTGAATTTGAGTCCAAGCTATACCACTAATGACCAGTGTAGCTTTGGATAACAGCTAACATAGATGGAGCTCCTAATAATTAAATAACATTTAATCCTCATAAAACCCTGAGATAAATGATATGGTTATCTCCATTTTACAGTTGAGAAAGCTGAGGCGTAGAGAGGTTAAGTATGTTGACTAAAGTAACAAGGCTAGGACACAGCAGAATTATTACTCAGTGTCAGGCAGTTCAGGCTACAAACCAATATGTAACATTGCTTCACATCATGGAACTTCAGAGCTAAAAACACTTATTAAGCTAACCTTCATGGGGTGAGTACTTTATGTTGTTGTGGGGTGAGCCTACAGCACCATAAAGTACTAAGAGTGAAAATGTGGTATATTTGTATAATACTCGGTGTGTTTTTTTTATTATTACTTTATTTATTGTATTGTTTGTGGTATGTTTGTATAACACTCTGTGTTAACAAGTATAAAGCATTGCTCTTCATTATTGTTTTCTCTTTATCAATTATAATTTTTTCAGTATTTTTTCTACCCAGAAAAATTATACTTCTTTATTCTCCCATTTTCTACCTTTAAAGAAATAGATTCTTTGTAATTAAAATTTATATACTTTCCTCCCAAGTCACGTGCTCTGGCACATTTAGAGAGAGAGTGTTACTGTGTCAAACTCTCCCTACACGTTCTTCTGAGATACTGTTCTTTCCTGACTCATAACTTCACGGTTGTTCAAAATAGCAATTTACTGTAATAGTACATGTCATACAGCAGCTCTGCTTTATCCCATCATTCTTTAATTTTTCCATATACCTGAAGATTTCTTTAATGTCTTTAGCCTTGAGTAAATAATTGTTCATATTGTATAAGCTGCTAACTCCTCTGACATTTTTCTGGCTGTCTTTCCAGCATTCCACCTTCACACCACAACCTTCACTGCTTCATCCTCCTCATTCTGTTCTTCCCACTGGTTGTTTCGTTTGTTTGTTTGTTTGTTTGTTTGTTTGTTTTCCTGTTTTTGAAACTCTTCACTTCAGGGAATCAATTCCTTCCCACCACTTTGTAAAAGCAGACCAGTAGAATTGAAAATTACTACTTTAAAGAGATTCCCTAAAGACACCTTTCCTGCTGGGATGAGGTCTATACAACTTGAGAGTTCTCAGAATTGCAAATTAGCCAGGGATGACCAACGGGCCTCAAAATGGAGTGAACATACTCCTGAGAAGAGAAGACAGAGGAACATAAGAGAGGACAGTTCCCAATTACTGACAAGGGTCAGGGTCTGAGGGAAATGGGAAGTTCAGAGACACACACTGGGCTAACAGNACTGACAAGGGTCAGGGTCTGAGGGAAATGGGAAGTTCAGAGACACACACTGGGCTAACAGTCTTTTAAATTATAACCACTGTTAGCAGTGACCAAAAAGATGCCCGAGACAAAATCACCTACTCTGCTGGTTCAGCTCAGACATCACCATAGAAAAGAACTGGGACTAAGTCAATCTTCTTAAGCCTCCACCTCAAGAGAGTATACCGAATATTCTTACTATTCTAACCTCTACTTTATATTTTTAGTATTATTATGTTACTCCCTTTCTGACATACTCAGAAACTTTTTGTTGACAGTTGCTACAGTTTTATCTGGCTCTTTTTATATATTTTAAGAATTTGTTCCTTTTCTCCCATTATTATTAGAATAAAAATATCTAAACAACTACATTCAACCTGCATTATGACCACTCTTTTCCTGCTCTATACTTCCTTAAATTTGTCTTTTCCTGGTTGGGGATTTCAGAGTACTTATAGAATGACAGAATATCAGCTGTCATTTTATTTCTTCCCACCCCTTCCATGAGCATGGGAACATTGTCACAGCAATTTAGTAATTTGTTAGGGCCCTTTAAAATTTAAATAAATGTTTTATTGTGATATAATTAGCAGTACTATAAATGTGCAAAAACCATAAGTATAAATATTAATGTATTATCACTTCTAATACCATAAGTTAGTAATGCCTGCTACTGAACATTATGTGAATAGGTCCCTTTATATATTTGAGTTGTTTCTTTCATCTACATTATGTTTTTGAGATTTATTCATGTTAATACCTGTAGCAGTTGTATTTACTTTTGATGCTGTATAATATCCCATTGCATGATATACTGTCATTTATTTATCTATTATTGACATTTAGATTGCTTCCAAGTTTTCTCTATTATGAAAATTGCTATGAAAAATCTTGAACTTGTCTTTTGGTATATATAGATACAGATATAGATACACACACACACACACACACACACACACACATAGAGAGAGAGAGAGAGAGATTGGATATATATATAGCAAGGAAATTGCTAGGTCAGAGAAATGTGTAATTTTAATAGATACTTCCAGTTTCTTAAATGAATGAATGAGCAATGAATGAGTTCTAGTTGCTCCACATCTTCACCAGCACTAGGTATTGACAGTTTTATGTTTGTTTGTTCACCCTCTTGGCAGGTGTTAGAAGTATCTCATTATGGTTTTAATTTGCATTTTCCTATTTACTAATAGAGTTATTTCTGTTCATAATTTTCGTTACATTTTTGCAACTGGATATCTTTATTGATTCATATATTTGAGACATTCTCTGCCTCTGATGTTCTTAGGCCAGTCAACATCCTCTGGGCACTACAGCCTTGCTTGTCAGTGCCCTGGACTGACACTACTGCCCCTGCTGGACTTCCCACTCCCCGAGGCACTTCTGCATTTGCTTGCCACCTCCACTATACAGCATTTCTACCAACTGGCCACCTCACCCACCGAAGCCATAGAAAGACAGGAGTCCCACTGTATTTGAACTTAATTTAG
>NW_007732405.1:76638-77954 GCF_000696425.1 Galeopterus variegatus | reverse complement strand
CCACCTCACCCACCGAAGCCATAGAAAGACAGGAGTCCCACTGTATTTGAACTTAATTTAGGGAGAATGTGTCTCCTTCTGCTTAGCATAACATCTCATCTGATACAAACCATTAATGCTGCAGTGAACAATCATATCATAAACAGTTTTTAGTGAAAACAGCTCTTTCCATTTTTATTCTGCATCCAGGAACATATCTCTGAAACAGGTACCAAGACAAACATAAAAGAACCCTGTCCCTCTGAGGATTGAGGCTGTAGTCAGGTCAGCTCATCTGGCTGACTTCTTCTTCCCTTAGGATGGGTTCTTTACAAAAAAGAATCCTAAATTCCTCTTACAAAGAAGCACCTGGCATGCAAATTCCACCAAGTTCCCAGAGAGGCTCAGAAATGTCTACAATAGCTATGATCAAGAATGAGCTCCAGCTAGGACCCCTATAATACTGTCAAGGGTACCAAAAAAAAACTGTCCTTCTATATTATATTTATACACATTGAGTCTAGGAATGAAGCTTTATGTTTTGCTTCTTCTAAAATACAGTCGGAATTCCCTCCCAGTACTACTCATCTTATGATATATGGGGAAAGTGACTTGACCTTTAATAATTTTTCTTCTTTCACATTTCATTTGGAGTCATACACATGCACTTATCTGATCTTCTCTCTTCACCAGAATATAAATCTTACAAACATGAGTACATTTTTAAGACATCCATATTGTGATTTGAATAAGGAAAATTCCTATCCTGTAAGACTTTCCTCCCTTACTGACCAACAAGAAAAGGCCACAAATTTAGTCTTTTCATGTACAATACATTTCCCTTTTAGTATCCAGTCTTATTCCTTACAACAAGTAACACCCCTAAGTCTCTTTGTCTCAAACCCCCAAGGCCTCTTAAAGCTCTCTGTACTCTTAAAGCCCAGAATCACAGCGTATTAAGGTCGCAGGCAACTGCAGCAATTAGGAAGTTCAAACACTTCAAATAAACATGAGAAAATTGACACAAAAAGTGTAAGAGATGTGCCAAAATACCTAGCCAGGTGGAAATATCTAACCAGCACAATTTATTTTACTTATTTTATTTTTTGATGTTTAACAGTGATATCATATTCTTAAATATTTTGTGCTATCACCACAGAGTTAAATTTTTTGCAAAATTTTGTATCGTCAAGTGTATTTCCCTTACTATCATCTGATTTTTGCTCAGGACATAGTTAAAACAAACACATTTAAGGTAAATCTAGTACGACCAACATAATATAAAGTACTGCATACCAAAGATTACGGAGCCTTAAGGAAACTTGGAGAAAGACACA
>NW_007732405.1:74020-75667 GCF_000696425.1 Galeopterus variegatus | reverse complement strand
CAAGTGAACAAAGTTCACCTAATGATCACTTCTGAGAGTTTCTTTGGAAAATTGGTTACATGAGGTAACACACACACAGTAAGTCTCACTTAATAATGTAGGTGTAAGTCTAGTTCAGAAAATTCACTTTTTTAAACATTAAATACTTAAACCTCTTCAAAATCTAGACATTATTCAATACAAGCAAACAGGAGCAAATGCTTAACTCATATTAGGTAGCCCTTAAATCAGAAGGTAGCATGCATAATAGAATGAACTGGAAGTACAGCATTTAAAAACTACCTCCAAAAACTACCTCCATTGTAACTAACTTTTCATCGTGAGCAATTCACTCAACCTCACAAACTGCTACAGCATCCTGGAATTAAGTGGTACTAAATAATAAGCAGTAACCCAATTGTACCCAGCTGACAGATAAAATCAATGAAAAGAGCTACAAGATAATTTGAGAAATAGTGACATAAATAGTTGCTCAGAGACCTACTAGGAGATGTAAGCACATGGATAAACAAGCAAAAATCCTCTAAGTAACAAATTGAAAAATAGGAAAAGACGGGAGGTTCTCTAGACTCTTCAGAGCTTTGATATCTGTCATGTGGTTCATAGCTAGTGGATATCCTATATTCTAGGCCTAAATGGCTTCACTAGTAAATTTTATCAAACACTGAAGGAAGAAATAATATCTATTCGGCATGCTTTCTTCCAGAAAATTGAGGAAAAGATAAGACTTTAACTCATTTTAAAAGGTAGTGTCACACTAACCAAAAGTAGAAAAAGACTACAGTAAAATTACTGACCATTATCCATCATGATCATGGACAAAAAAGTCACAACAAAATACTAGAAATCAAAATCAACAACATATAAAAATGATAATACATCATGATCAAGTGGAGTTTATATTTGTAATGCAAGGTAGGCCCAATATTTGAAATTCAGTGTTTTTCATCACATAAACCAACTAAAAAAGAAATAACAAATGATAATCTCAATAGAGGCAGAAAAAGCATTTTTACAAAATATATCACACACTCATGATAAAAACTCTAAGAAAACTAGGAATAAAAGAGAGCTTTATCAAATCTTAAAAATAAGATAGAAGGCATCTGCATAAAACCTGACCTAGTGTCATNTATATCATTATTATCATTTTATATATACTTGAGAAAAGCATAGTCATGGTATCACCTTGATGGCTAGTGATTAAACTAAGACAAGAACAAAGATGCCAAATTTATACCTCCTGCCTTACTTCATTAGAATCAACTGCTTTTATTGATTCATTTATCTCGAGCTTATTTATTATCAACAAAACTATGTTGTCAAGGATTACATGAAAATTCATGCTGATAAAAGAGATTCGTTCATAGTTTTCAAAACAAGGAGTTTCTTAACCAAGAATCACTGCATGATATTTTTGACTTGTTATAGTTATTACATTATTTTTATATATTCAACCAAACATCACCTACCTGACTCTTAGTTAAAAGAGAACAGAAAAAAATAGCATATTTAGAGCAAGCAATGCAATAAAGATTAGGTCATTCTTGTCCTCTAACATTAAAGGAAAAACAACAACAGTGAAGAAAGAGCAATGCCATAGTTTCTACCAAAAAGCAAGCAACTTTTTCAAAGCCAAACCTCAAA
>NW_007732405.1:67943-68890 GCF_000696425.1 Galeopterus variegatus | reverse complement strand
AGACAGACAGAAAAAAAGAAAGGCCAAATGTGCTAAAATGTTAACAATTGGGGAATTAGGGTGAAGGCTAAAAAGATTTCTTTGTGCTATCTTTGCAACTTTACTGTAAGTTTGGAAGTATTTCAAAATAAAGCATTTAAAAACAAAAGCACTATTGTATGTCCTCCCTCCCTCTTTTTTTATAATGTCTTGAATTCCACAAAGATATAAATGAGCAGTTAGTAACATTCATTACTGTATTTTCCCTTACATCCCCCTATAGCTTTTCAAATTTAAAAAGGCATAAAAGTTGCAGTATTAGGCAGAAAACACTTTTTATGAAAGCCATGAAGATTGTACTATTGTGTTTTTTCATTTATGTGATCATTACAGGCTCTTTAACTTGGTCACAGCTCAGAATTATAAATACATCCGGCCTTGTGACTATCTCATAAAATCTATTTATTAAGGTTTCCCTTGAATAAAATGCACCCTAAAGAAAGTCTTTTGACCTGACACCATAGAGCATTGAAATAGAAAATACTTTTCTGGTGAAATATTTGAAAACCCACAGTCATTTAGTGATACACATGCATATGCCTGAGCTAGAAGTATGAGTCTAGTTTGTATGAGGTTTGTGGGTATATAATTACTAGTATTAAGTTATGTGCTCGACATTGACTTTCTGCCACATTTATTATAGCTATTAAAAATGCTGACTGCAGTATGTGACATGTTCTTCTTATGATAATACATGGCTCTTATCGAAAATAAAGCACCCTGTTTTCTCTTTGCATGACCCTTGTGAATGAGGTCTAGTAAACTTCATAGCCTGTTTAGTGGTGGATACATGTTGGGAAGGAAACCTCAATACTGATTACCTCTAAAATTAACATAAGAACACAAGGTTGAAGTGTTGTTATTTAAAATCCACAGAAGCTGATTAAAGAGGAAAAAAATAGCTCTAG
>NW_007732405.1:64911-66393 GCF_000696425.1 Galeopterus variegatus | reverse complement strand
AACAGGTAGAACAATCCCTAGTGGTTTTGTAGAAAGAGGAATTATACATTTTCACAATAAGATTAAAAGCTGTGAGTCACTAGAATGCTGCTTACAGGCCAGTGAGCTTAATCATTTTTATTTCCAGTCTAGCCTGAAGCAGGCCTCTATGAGTCCCCAGGCTGTCCTTCTCCACAAAGGAGGCTTTGCTATCAAATTGCAAACTGAGTTTTCATTCATTTAGAAAATATGACTACATTTTAACTGAAATTCAAAAGAAAAAGCAAGGTCATAACAGAGGGGGAAAAAATGTAGCTTACTTAAAATTTTTAAAAATTTAAAAGTAATGCCTCATCTCCTAGGTTCTTTGTCAGACCATCACTCAGTCAATGTTAGTGGGCAATAATAAGCCTCTATGCACAAGATTTTAAATCAAATCTCACTCTAAGGCTGAGTTTTAGGAGTACTGCCTAATCCATGAACTGATTCTTTCATGCTTAAAAACATAATTCAAACTACTGTTTCCAGTTTAACTGTATACAGAGATATTGTGTACTGGAGTAGAGGGATGCAATGACAAATTATAGTTTTTAGCAAAATAAGTAAAACAATTATTTTATCATCTAGTTTAATTTCATGATGACATAATTAGCTACCTACACTTTATTTTTCTGTTTTTTATTTTTTTAACTTTTTATTTTGAAATTATTATAGATTAAGAGGAAGTAGCAAAGATAGTACAGAAACACCTGGGTACCCTTTACCCCATTTATAACTATAGGACAANGTTGAAGTGTTGTTATTTAAAATCCACAGAAGCTGATTAAAGAGGAAAAAAATAGCTCTAGCTATAAAACTCAAAGTTTTGCTTTATTCTGAATGACTGGACATACCCATAACTCGACACAGTGACTCCAAGCAAAAATAGAAGAAATTGAGAAAGTTGAGTTGTTTTTTAAATTTTGTTGCTTTATTTTCCTTTTGTTGTTTAGTTTACCTAATCCATTCAAGTATGAAACTTCTCACACAATAGACAATGTCAGCAAGAAATGAATTGTGCTTGTTGGATGTCCTCCTTTATAGTCAGTCACAGTGTCCTGGACAAATGATGAGTATATTCTTCAGGAGGGAGGGTGGCACTCTGGACCACACTGAGCATTTCTGGGTGTCAGTCAACTGCAGCTGTACCTTCTCCCAACACAATCATCAAATTGTCAATACTACAAAGGCCTTGATGTGCCTTTTAAAGAAAACGATAGACATGGAATAGTTTTTGGGGGGATTACTTTGTAAAATACTCTAATTTTAAGTTCCCTAAGTAAACCTGTGATGCAGTAGGCCTGTGTCACTCCCCCGCCTTTGCTCTTCATTCCATGAGTATAAAAAAATGTAAACAGATGAAACAGGCAAGATATACTTGGGAAGGCATCAACACTCAGACCAACAGGTAGAACAATCCCTAGTGGTTTTGTAGAAAGAGGAATTATACATTTTCACAATAAG
>NW_007732405.1:62935-63734 GCF_000696425.1 Galeopterus variegatus | reverse complement strand
TAGCTACCTACACTTTATTTTTCTGTTTTTTATTTTTTTAACTTTTTATTTTGAAATTATTATAGATTAAGAGGAGGTAGCAAAGATAGTACAGAAACACCTGGGTACCCTTTACCCCATTTATAACTATAGGACAATATCAAAACCAAGACATTCACATTGGTGCAATCCACAGATCTTATTCAGATTTCACTAGCTTTATATGCATTCATTTGTGTGCATGTAATTAAGTCCACGTGAATGTAATCACATGCAGACTCATGTAACCACCACCACAGTAAGGTTATAGAGCTGTCCATGCCCACATGGTTTCCTTGTGTGAGTCCTCTGTAGACACCTCTCTCCTCTTTCCTCAACCCTGGACAATCACTGATCTGTTCTCCATTTCCATGGTGGCATGTCTCTCCATACATTTAAATGATCTTTGATTTCTTTCATCATCAATTTGAGGATTTCAACATACAGATCCTGTACGTGTTAGTTATATTTTACCTGAGTATTTCATTTTCTTTGGAACAATTTAAATGGTAATGTATTATTAATTTCAGTTCCCACATGCTTATTATTCCCATATAGAAATGCAATTAACCTTTTTGTTTATCTTGAATCCTGCAACTGAGTTGTTAAACTCACTTATTAGTTTAGGGAGTTTTGTTTTTTGTTTGTTTGTTTGTTTGTAGATTGCTTGGGATTTTCTACAGACTCTTATGTTATCTGCAAAAGGGACAGTTTAATTTCTTTTTTTTTCATTCTGTATGAACTTTATTGCCTTTTCTTGCCTTATTTCACTACCTAGAAC
>NW_007732405.1:58748-62906 GCF_000696425.1 Galeopterus variegatus | reverse complement strand
GATGATAGCAGACACCTTGCTTTGTTCTTGATCTTATGAGGAAATCACTCAGTCTTTCAATATTAAGTATGATGTTTACTGCAAGTTTTTTGTAGATTCTCATTATGAAGTTAAGGAAGTTCCCCTCTGTTGCTACTTTGCAGAGAGATTTTATCATGAATAGGTGCTGCATTTTATCATATGCTTTTCTGCATCAATTTATATGATCACATTATTTTTCTTCTTTAGAGTGTTGATATCATGGACTACACTGATTAATTTTAAATATTGAACAAACTAGCCTTTCATCCCTAGAATGAATTCCACTTGATCATGATGTATAATTCTTTATATTGCTCTATTATATTTGCTAATATCTTTTCTTTTTTTTTTTTTTTTTTTTTTTTGGGGGTTTTTTTAACCTTTTTGTTTATCCTGAATCCTGCAACTGAGTTGTTAAACTCACTTATTAGTTTAGGGAGTTTTGTTTTTTGTTTGTTTGTTTGTTTGTAGATTGCTTGGGATTTTCTACAGACCCTTATGTTATCTGCAAAAGGGACAGTTTAATTTTTTTTTTTTTCATTCTGTATGAACTTTATTGCCTTTTCTTGCCTTATTTCACTACCTAGAACTTTCGGTACTATGTTGAATAGGAGAGATGATAGCAGACACCTTGCTTTGTTCTTGATCTTATGAGGAAATCACTCAGTCTTTCAATATTAAGTATGATGTTTACTGCAAGTTTTTTGTAGATTCTCATTATGAAGTTGAGGAAGTTCCCCTCTGTTGCTACTTTGCAGAGAGATTTTATCATGAATAGGTGCTGCATTTTATCATATGCTTTTCTGCATCAATTTATATGATCACATTATTTTTCTTCTTTAGAGTGTTGATATCATGGACTACACTGATTAATTTTAAATATTGAACAAACTAGCCTTTCATCCCTAGAATGAATTCCACTTGATCATGATGTATAATTCTTTATATTGCTCTATTATATTTGCTAATATCTTTTCTTTTTTTTTTTTTTTTTTTTGGAGGATTTTTATCTTTAGATTCATAGAGATAGCAGTCTATAGTTTTCTTTTCTTGTGCTGTCTTCATCTGGTTTGGGTATTATGCTAATTTTCTGATACAACTTTTTGCACCAAAATTACAAAAAGTTGTATATCAGGAGTTTTCTTTCTCTACTCTGTGATGAGCTATGTAGCCCTTGAATCCTATATGACACTGTTGTGAGCTGACCTATGCCAATTTGGTCTTATACAACTCTTAGTTTCTTTTTCATAGAAAATGGCAGTTAGTGAAGAAGCAGAGAGTTAGCAATTCCCCACAACTTCATTGATTCTAACTGAAGCAAGTTTCAAACCAGACTGTACCCCTACACATGAGCATTCATTAAACAGGCAGACACAAGAGTTCCTTCAGGTGTGTAAGCTCAGTAAAGTCCAAGCTCTGTCGTTTTCTGGTGTCCTTTCATGAAAGATAATTCAGCCAGCTCTGGCTAACTGATTTGCAGGGCCACTGCAAAATAAAAACATAGAGTTCTTTGTTCAAAATCATTAAAAATCTTAAAACAATGACAACAGAGCATTAAACCAAGCACAAATCCCTTCTAAACACAGGACTCTGTGTGACTACACAGGTCATTTGCCCATGAAGCTGCCCCTGCCCTCAACACAGACAAGAGTCCAGAGCCAAGATTCTGTTCCCCTTGCAGTCAGCATCAAGCAACAAGAGATTCTCCTAAATAAAAGGCTGGACAAAGAAAGAACTGGTTTGAAATCAAGCCTGGGGTTTCATCCCTAATTGTAAAAACTTTCAACCTCACTGGATTATCATATCCCATTAAGATGATTATGAGGAGTGAAAATAAAACATTTTAGTGAATTCACATATACTAAATAACTTTGATTTTACCATTGGCAGTCTGTCCCTAAGATTCATTATGGTGGTTATCAAGTCATTACAACTCTGTCTATAAAGCTTGTGTATATCACAGCCATCACAAAAGAGAATAACTTCCAAAGCACATGTGCTGCAAAGAAAAGAAGGTATAAGAAGTGTGGTCAGGCTTTTAACCAAAACTGGAAATTTTCACACAGATGAATATCCCTCTCCTTTTTGGTCACATTCACAGAGCAGAGTTGGGGACATTTGCCAAAACACCACACCAGCTGGTAATATGTACTTGCAGAAAGAAACAGAAAACGTCAAAGAAAGAATGGAAAAGATTATTTTTAAGCTCTAATTTTGTGACTGGAAATTAAACTTACCTTCAAACAATTACAATAGGTGAATTAAATGTCTTACCATTTTAGATTTTTGTATTCAAAATAAAATTTAATCAGGAGAGTGCCTCATTTTATGTGATTAGTGCACAAAAGAAAACAAAACGTAAAACCTCACTTCTAGTCACCAGCTGCCAAGTAAAATAGCAATAGTTGAGAGGAGAGGGGGAGGGGAAAACGAGACTGAGGAAGGAAATAAAGGGAAAAGGAAGGGGGAATTAGATAAAGGTGGTCTGGGAGGAGGGGTGAAGGAGGAGGAGGGCGGGAAAGGGAGAAAAGAGAAGAGAATAGCTGAAGGTGGGAAAAGGCATTCTTTAAGAACCCAGAAGAAAATTTTAAAATTCCTTAAATTAAGATGTAAACACAACCTCAGCAATTGAATTAAGATTAGAATAAAGAGAAGAGACTGTTATTGACAGGCCAGGCTCGGCTTGCCCTCTCTCATTAAACAAATGACCTGAAAGTCCAAAAGTTGGTGCAAGGATCGGAAGGTTTATTCAGATTACCGGTACTCAACTAAATGTCTAACCAAGCAAACAAACAAAGAGGAAAGAGGAGCAGTGGGGTCCACTTTAGCCTAGTCCTAATCGGTGGGGCCAACCTGTTCCATTAACAGTAGTTGATAAAAGCAGTCGTCCCCACTGTTTTCAGCATAAAGAAAAATATCAACTAGATTTAAATCAGAAAAACAAAGCATAGCCAGGAGCCCTCCAGGGTGCACCTATACAGACATGGATACAATCCAACCAAACAGAAGAGGGCTCAGAAAATCAGAGAAAAATAAAGAGAATGAAGCATTGCCTTGTCAGAATTTAGGCCAGGGACTCCAGGAGAGATCTACCAGCAGCAGAGACATGGGAGCAAAATAGTCCCAGTGGCCACCTGCCTCTTGCAGCTAGAGTCCTCTCTGGTGCCCAAAGCTTTCCAATTTTTGCCAGTGATTAAATTAGGCTCTCAGATTCCAAAGTCATAGAAATGAACAATGTACCCAGCAGTAAAACAAGCAATGCTTTATTAAAAGAGGAGATAGACTTATGCACAAGGTGGGTAGCAGCAGTAAAGCTAGTCCCCCTAGGGGAGCTCTTCAGGGTCTTTTATAGGAAAAGGAGTTAAGGGGTACAGGCCAGCGTCACTGGAGGTGGTCCATTCTGTTCTTCCTGGTTGCATCATGGGTGCATGCTCAGTGGGCAGTGGTGTTCATCATTGTCACCCCAGGAGGGTCATTGTAGCGGTCACCTTGATGCCTTTGTGTACAGATGGGAATTCCTAAAAGGATCTTAAGATTAATCTGTAACTTTTACAGTTATAGTAAACAAGCCTTGGGGAGGGGTTTTGCAACTCAGTAAATACCTGTTTCCTCTCTTATCTCAGTCTATTTTGTCAGGGCAGCCCGTGGGGTAATCATTTGCCCTGAGGGGTTTCACAACTGAGGAGTGGAAAAGTAATAAATTGTCCTCTGCAAGGAAAATGGAGTCAGTTTGGTTCACAGGCCTAGTCTTACTCTGTTTCAAAACAACTATATTCAATAAAACTTCAGTAAATAATATTGCCCCCCCTTGGAAATATCCTTCATTAAAGAAATCTTTCCCATTCTCCATATTTCTATCTCTGCCCCAAATTTGTCTTTAAATCGGACAGATTTGAGCTGCCATTGTAGGTATCACCTACTCACATTTTTTAACTCCAAAAGCTATTATTGTTCTTAAATTCCCTAAGGGTAGCCTTTCTGCAGCTCTGAAATACACCCCAAACAAGAATAACCTCATGGCCTTTACATTCTTGAGACCATATTTTAGTTAATGCCTTTCTATTTCAATCTGTTGTTCCATACAGTGCTTTGCACTGCTGGGGCTGGGTGTCTAAAAACCACATTTTGGCTTTGCTG
>NW_007732405.1:56569-58114 GCF_000696425.1 Galeopterus variegatus | reverse complement strand
TCCATACAGTGCTTTGCACTGCTGGGGCTGGGTGTCTAAAAACCACATTTTGGCTTTGCTGGCTAATTGTGGTTAGACTTTTTTTAATAGGGAACTAGAGAAAGTATTCAAGATTAGAGATGTATCAAAACATCACACTGTACCCCATAAATACATACAATTATTATTTTTCAATTAAAAATAAAATTAAATTTTTTAAAAAGAGGGAAAAGAGACTTGTTTCTTCCTGTTTGCATAATGTTCCTGCCAGCTTTACCCTAACAATGGCTGTTCACTCCGGCAGTAGTAGTTAACTCCGGGAGCAGCTGTTGGTTTGACTTTTAGCTTTTTGCATATTTCCCAAAACAGTCCGCTCAGAGATGTCAGCATCTGACAGCCAGAAGTGTGAGTCCTAGCTCCACAGAGCACCTCCTCCAGCATCTTCCCTTGTCTCCTTAAGTCCTGGGAGTAGTAGCTGCTTCTTGCAATTAATATCTCTTTGATACCTCAGTTTTCCTCTTTTGACTTTTCAGTGGTCCAATATCTGCTTAATAATTTTTATATTAATCCTCTTTTAAAATAACTAGTGTGGTTTTTTATCCCCTTACTAGACCTTGACTTATATAGTTCCTTCTTCACCAAAGAGAGCCATGAACATTTTTGTACATGCCAAGCATTTTTGAAATACAGCAATAATCTCTACAATCTCTCTATCACATAAGAATCTTTTAAACCATGATACAAAGGCTTACTCAACTAGAAAAAAGGTAAATATTTTAAATAGCTGGATTAAAATTAAACAAGAAGATAAAATTTTAACATTACTACAAGTGGAGAAATAAATGTAATTATGGAGAGGAAAGTAATGGAGTGGTACATGAATTTGTGATGTTTGATTGTTCCTAGTTGATGAAACATGACATCATATGACTCTAGGACAGAAGCAAGTTATTCACCCATGTATGAAGCTGCAACTCTGTTCTGATCTTCAGGATTTAACAGTTGTCAGCACAACTGTCCTTTGGGATCCTAGACTCAAAATTTAGGAAAACTTTCCCTCAATATC
Organism: Galeopterus variegatus; assembly: GCF_000696425.1. NCBI lineage: Eukaryota > Metazoa > Chordata > Mammalia > Dermoptera > Cynocephalidae > Galeopterus > Galeopterus variegatus. The sequence goes on along the minus strand of NW_007732405.1, from coordinate 57,069 downwards.
CCCCACCTTCTCCTCTTGTTCCCACATATGTCCCTCTGACCAGAAATTCCTTAAAAGATTTTGCAATTTTCAAAGCTTCCAAAATACTCTAGCCAAGAACAAAAGAACAAACAAAGTGAAAATTCCAAAGACTGAGCATGGAAGCCTTAGCATGGGTCAAAGGGGAGAAGTGATACACATGGAATAAAAATAAAACCCTGGAGCTAGTCAACAAGATTCAAAGAGAGATCTGGGAAGGACAGGTCAAAAAACTGAGTTCTTAACACTGTTCTTTCTTCACATCATGGTGAATCAAGTTTTTATGTAAATTACCCTACTTAATCCTCATAACAACCAGTAGCAGCGCTTAATGACCATTCTTTTTTCCAGATATGGAGATCAAGAGATTAGTTAATTTACCCATGATCTCATAGCAAATAAATAGAAGCTTCAGCTAAAACTCAGGTCCATCTAACTTCATAATCTCTATTTTTGACACTATTAAATATTGTGTCCTGTTG
>NW_007732405.1:54186-56478 GCF_000696425.1 Galeopterus variegatus | reverse complement strand
CTCAGGTCCATCTAACTTCATAATCTCTATTTTTGACACTATTAAATATTGTGTCCTGTTGGGAGGGGATGAAAGCAGTTATAGTGAATAGTCTAGAAATGGATACTTATTATCAGCATGAAGGGAGAGAGGACTGCAGGAATGGATGATAGATAAATAGCACATCATACTTGTTTTTGATCTCTTGATCTAAGACTAGCTTAAATGCATCTTCTGCTCTTCTCAATTGAAAGCACAATAATTTCTGGATGTAGACAATATTGAATTCATCAGCAAACCAAGACTGGTGTCTTTTCATGATACTCATAATCACGGAGCTCTAGCAGAAACTTAACGCTGTTGTCACAGGCCTATTATAAATTTACAAAATTAATATTCAATTATTCTTTCTGAAAAGTCCATAAAATACTTCACAATTCTTCCACATATGAATAAATCTTTCATGACTCTGACTGAGATAGACAGAAAAAAGCCACAAGACAAGAAGAAATAGATTACAATAAAATTGTCAATATTTCTCAGGTGGTGCCCCTTTAAAAGAAAGTGTAATGCAAGGAAATTGAAAACCAGGAGAGCTCTATGCTTTTAAAATCGCCCTTTTAAAATGCACGTTTGGTCAGAAATTCGAAATAGAACCATTTAAAATTAGTAGTATTAAATACACAATGAGAATAAGGAGACATGTCTTTCAGAGAAATAAACAATTACAAATTAGCAGAAACAGCATGTAAAGTGATTATATAAATGAGGTTTTCATTCTGAGCAAATGGCTTGAGTGAGGTTCAAAGTGGTTGTCTGTGGATGAAAGAAAAACAGAAAAGGGAACTCCGTGTCTCTTGCTGTACATGGTGATCCAGAGTGCATATGACTCTACAGAGAGGAATTACTTCATGTTATTGCTTAACCAAATAACCCTCGCAGAGATGTCCAGAGGCTACACCACAGCTTCCCACTTTCCTGTTCTGGGATCTTCTGATCCGTAAATTCTCTCCAAACTAATTATGTTGGCGTTGATATTATGTGAGCACTCCTGTTTTGTTTTATTTTTGCATTCCAAACCATACATCTGTCTTTGGATTTTTGGAGGCCTCTTTTTAACCTGCTGTTCTCACACTAACTGCCCAACTGAAGAAAGAGAATAAAATATTTCTCCTCTGCAATTTTTCCAATTAGTTAATCAGAAGTCACATGAGGCATAAATCTTAGCAGAATTCAGTGGATTTCATATAAACTTTAAAATGTTATGCAAAGTAAAATAATATATTCTACAAAAATCAGGGAATCCATCATGTGCCATAAAACAGTAACAGTCTACCTGAGAAGTAAAAAGAGTTTGAATTGAGGTGGAAGCACATACTATGCTGGGCAGTCTTCTGAGGACATAACATACATTATCTTTTAATCTTCTGACAGTTCCAAATATGACTACAATGTTAGATGGTAAGAGTGCTGTCATCAAAGGAAATGAAGAGAGTTTGGAGAATGCTAAGCTTAAGTTCCTGCATATCTACCAGGTTGTGATGTCAAGCAAACGTTTAGAAATACAGGTCCAGAGCTCAGAGGGGAAGACCTGAAGTAGACATTTAAGAGTAATCTTCACAGAGGTGATATTTAAAGAATTGAAAGTGAATAAGGTACCCAAGGAAAATAACAAAAAGAGAAGAGTGCTTGGAAGATATACAACCTTGGTGAATGATTCCATTTAGGTGGTAAGAATCATGGTAAAAACTAGGACAGGGTTGTACTCCAGTAGGAAGAAAGTTTTAGAAGATAGAAAAATGAGAACTGGGATTAGTCTACTGCATTTGATATTTAGAAGGTACATCAAGAACTTGAGGCAGTTTCATTCCATGGTATTTTTATATACAATTTGGATTAAAGCAAGGTAGAAAATGTGTTCATCAAATCTATAAGTGTCATAGGAAATAAAAGTTAATATCATCAACAAATAACTCTACTTGAAATAATATTTAATGTGCTGTAAAGATAAGACAAAATAAGCATGATGAAATTTAGTAGGGGCAAGTAAAATATTGTATATAATCAAAAAAATACATTTCCTACAAAATATATCATAAAGTGTATTAATTATCAGTAATTCATATGAAAGTTTTTAATTCAAAATTTTATTTTATTATAAAGTAAATACAATCACATATAAAATATTTATTCAAACAGATTTAAAAAAACAAACAAACAAAAAAAACCCTTCTATATTCTTGCTACCCTAGAAAGATCAGTGTTAGTATTGGTATGGTTATTTATAAACCTTTTGTTTCCTCTTTGTGTTTT
>NW_007732405.1:51986-53288 GCF_000696425.1 Galeopterus variegatus | reverse complement strand
TCAAAATTTTATTTTATTATAAAGTAAATACAATCACATATAAAATATTTATTCAAACAGACTTAAAAAAACAAACAAAAAAAAAAAACCCTTCTATATTCTTGCTACCCTAAAAAGATCAGTGTTAGTATTGGTATGGTTATTTATAAACCTTTTGTTTCCTCTTTGTGTTTTATACAGGGAGGCAATGCAGTGTACATACAATTTTACACCCTACTTTTTTCACTTAACATTCTGTCATTATCAATGTACATACTGAAAGATTATATTCATATTATGACCACATAATAGTTTTCTAATAGTTAATGCACCATAGTTTATTTACCCAAACCTCCAATTTTAAACATTGTTTTCAATTTTTCGTTTGACATGCAAGATTATTCTGGCTTTGTAAAACAAATTGGGATAATTTTAATATTTTTAATTCACCAGCAGAATTTATATTTCGTGTATGTTATATTGTTTTAGTTTAAAGTCGGGAGGATTATCTGATTCATCAAATATTAAATGAAGTCNCATTATCTATGGACACAAATGCAAATTCTATATTACGTTCACATTACAAAATATTACTTTTTTTTGACCATTTAGAATTGTAAAAATCATTCTTAGCTCATATCCCTTCCAAAGTGAAGGTCAAACTGGTCTATCTGACTTCCACTGCCAATCAGAAAGAAACAATGTCTAATGGTCCTCTTTGGATTGTAGAATAAACATATACATACCTCATTTGGGCATGCTAGTCTGACCCTTTTTCCAAGTACCCCAAAAAGCTGACAGTTTTGAGTGGCACTCAGAACAAGATAAGGCACTGCAATTCTTCCAGGATGACCTGCAAACTGCTCTGAGACTTGGGCCATATGATCCAGCTAAGTCATGGTGCTTGANGGGAGCGCCACTGCGCTCCCAGCGCTGCACTCTCCCGAGTGCACCACGGGGTCAGCCCCAACTATTCTCCATTTGAAAAAATAGCTTTTGGCATGCCACAGGGCCTTAGTAGAGACTGAATGCTTGACCACCAACCACAAAGTTACCATGTGACCTGAGATGCCCATCATGAACTGGGAACTGGGTGTTGTCTGAATCACCATGCCATAAATTTGATGACTTTGATAAAGTTGGAATGTAAGTTTTAATTCAATACAAAAAGTGAGTTGCTCAAAAGAATTAATCAAGCAGAGGCTGGATAATCAACTATCATAGATTTTATAAAAGGGATCCCTACATTGAATAAAAGATTGATCTATGCTACATAATAACTTAAGCTTTTGCCAATGTTTTAATTTCAGGAGAAAGACAACT
>NW_007732405.1:49131-51071 GCF_000696425.1 Galeopterus variegatus | reverse complement strand
ATCTATGCTACATAATAACTTAAGCTTTTGCCAATGTTTTAATTTCAGGAGAAAGACAACTCCTTTGAATTAGAAAACAGGAAGTTTCTTTCCCAACTTGTCACACCATTTCTTTTTAATGACAGTTATTGAAAGAGGGTTTTGTGACCCAAAAATACCAAGAGACAAATTAGAAGGTTTGTTTGCTAATTGGTAGGCAAAAAAGCATTCCCATAAATTCCTCTAGGCCAAATGATGAGTACATAAATGTTTTCTGGAATATCTCCTAAGCCAACTAATATGTAACTCAGCTCTGACGCATGTGGTAAAAGTCAGTCTCATTTGGCAGAGAACTCAACACACCACACGGGAAGAATCACAAGACTTAACCATATTACAGATTGCAAATTGCTCTTAAAACTTGCTAAAAGAAATATTTTGAAGGACTCATTTTCTGGATATTGAATGGTTAGACATTGGAAATACTTACAAATGTGATACACCAGTTTTTCTTCAAAGAGTTCAAGACTTGGGGGTCCAATTATGGTCATTTGGAAAAACTATGGTATCTGATAATTAATTCCACACATATTGTTTTATTCTGTAAATAAAAGACTTTATATATAAATGTAAGCAAAGCAAAGCAAAACAGTAAGAAATACTAATCTATACTAGTGGCAGAAGATATGTCTATTGTGTGAGTATATCAGGGTAGGTTTCTCATACATAGGTTCTCAAAATGTACCTTCTCTTGAATTATCCAGGTTTATCAAACTCCTAATAATTTGGCAGTAGTGAAGAACAAAGTAATCTCCAATCTCTAACATTCTAAATATCTGTGATTCACACTTAGCAACCTTAGAACAAACCCATTTTGGGATATCTTTTTCCAAACTCCCATTCTTTTCTAACTGACTCCCCCCTACTCCCTACTTCTTCCCTACAGTTCCTCCCCTGACCTTAAGAGTATCTCTGTTCTATTGTGAGTAAATTGTCAAAACCCTCCATTTTCACTGGTATACTTTAACAGTCTCTCTCCTTAACCTGACCATACCACATAGCAGCCTCTCCAATAAACATTAGTCTTCAATTATTTCCCATAGCCTAGAATTCAATCCTGGGGCAAAAAGTGTTGGCAACGCTTCTTCTCCACATCCCTAGTCTTCAAAACACTTAAGGACTTTTAATCCTCTCCTTAGCCCTCCTGTTGAAGTAGTATTTGTTTGCTGATTGGAGAGTCTGAGAAAGCTCAATTCCTTTCTCTTCTTTCTCAATGGGAGGGACTCTCAAAGAGCAGATGTCTTGTTCTGCTCCTCCTTGCAGTAAGTTTTACAGAGGAGGACTCCATGTGTGGTGGTCTGTAGCTGTTCAGTGCTGCCTGTGACGAGGTGAGTAAATCTGCCTGATTCTGAACTTCAGTATTAGGAAGCCTACTATCTTCACACATCTGTGCTACATGCTCCTATATGAGCTTTATTATTAATAAACTTGATATTTAGTTCTGCTGACCCCATTGTATCATTCAAGCTGGAAAAACAGGGCTGCCACTTACAGGACCACTCAAGGTCCAAGACACTTCATGTTTCTCACTCTGCTCATCTTTTGGGATCATCCCTGCCACTCTCTAAATGCATCCTGTGCACCTGCCACCTGCCATTCTACTTGTAGGTTCCCAGATGTGCCTGCTTATTCTCATCACCAGTCATTCTCATGACTGTGAATATGCCTTTTCCTCTGCTTGTGGAGCCCTCCCAAACTCATGCCCTTTATTAAAAGACTTGAAGACAATTAGAATGGAATTACTTCTTTAAAATCATTCTTGCTATTTCCAGGAAACAAAGCCCGCAGAGTCTTACAAAGTGTATATATCATATCATATCTTAGTATATCTTATCATATAGCAGTGAATCAAATTCCAATGAAAAGCCATCATCTAAAAACACTTCACTATACTTTCTCTA
>NW_007732405.1:48754-49007 GCF_000696425.1 Galeopterus variegatus | reverse complement strand
GCAGTGAATCAAATTCCAATGAAAAGCCATCATCTAAAAACACTTCACTATACTTTCTCTAGATTCAATATGTCTATAATTGTACTCAAAAAGTATACTAATGGGCAAGACTAACAGTTAAAAGTTGCAGTAGAATTTAGGTTTAAGAAGATATTTTTAGCCAGAGTACCCAGAAATATATTTATTCTGCCCCAGACCAGAGCTGTCCCTTGCCATGAGGTTCCTAAAGGAAACAAACCACATGGAATACTGG
>NW_007732405.1:44350-47682 GCF_000696425.1 Galeopterus variegatus | reverse complement strand
ATCACTGGTGACTTTGAATACCCAGTGTAAATGGTAGAAGTCCAAGCTTCACCACTGATTAGCTATGTGACTGTGGGCAATCTTCGATCTCTCAAAATCTTGTCCTGGAGATAATAATAATAATAATTCCTAATTTGATGGGTTGTTGACAGATTAAATGAGATAACATATATGAAATGCTCATCACAGAGCCTATCACATTTCAAGCATTCAGATATTATCTGGCTATTTAGTCCTGGGTGGGTAAGCAAGGTCAAAGGTAAACAAATCTCCCTTGCTGTTATTTCTCATGTGGGCACCATGAGATATTCCATTATTGTGTCCCAACATACATCAAACTGGCTCTTCAGCTTCCCAGTTCTTCTGTTCTCTTCTCCTTGAATCCTAAAAGTTATCCTCTCCCATACAGTTAAGCATTTGCAAAACTAAATTTCACATAATTTCCATGAGTCAAAGCAGTGTAATGTTTCCTAAGTAGCTCCGGTTGCTTTTTAAGCAAACATATTTTTGTACAAGAAATGAATGTGCCGAACATCTCTTTTTCATCTGATTCTCAAATTCCATGGTACTACTGCCATCCTAAGTAGTTTTCAGTTAGTGCTGCATACATATGCACACAGTAAACATGCATATGCGGTAACTGAGGAGGTACAAATTTATTGTACCTAATAAAATTGTGAGCTGAAATGGTTGTATCTAACTACAATATGTGTATGGGAGAATTCTGGTGACCTAATAAGAAACTTTAATTCCCATTTGACATTCTTCATAGTAGTAATCCCTTTGCTGACAGGTGGCTAGTAATTTCAAAAGTAATTATAGAGATACTATCTGCAGATGTTCAGGAATGTACTACAAATTCTTGTAAATGGGTGCCATAGGAATATGCAGAAAATAATGGCTGATATAACTTTTATTGCAAAGAGATACATTCTCCTTAGGAACATCTGGAAGACCTTGTGTGTGAAAGAATTAGAGGTGGGTAACAGAGACCATGCAAAGAACCTCGGCATTTCATAAGTACACACAGCTTTAAAATGTCAGTGAGGCGCTGATTTGGTGCAAGGATTCTAGGTCTTCACCCTACATCACCTCCCTCTTGGGCTCAACTTCAGGACAGGAGCCAGATGGATAATTTTTCTCTATTCTTTTTCCAACAAAAAGAACAAACTAGGGCAATATATCAAGCTTATAACTGCTAAGAAAAGTCCATGGGTGTGCATGAATAAATTTTCTTTCTACTAGTGTTCCTTAAATAAAATGTTCTACATGTAACTGGAATATAACTGTCGATTATTCAACTTCTCAAAAGATGACAGTTTCAAAAAAGCACAAGTATTATTTGTCAGGAGCTGTATTTTGCAAAACAAATTAAAATAATGCCTATTTACACAAGGAAGACAGGGTCTTGTCCAAAAGTAGCTTCCTACTCATTAAACACTAATTCTACTTGGCATTATTATTAAAATTACAAAATGCATTAGCTGAATATATCTCTGCCATGGTTAAATATTTCACTATTGATAATAACATGACCTACATATAACAGGTAGACCGATGCATTATATGATAGTTTATCCCTTAGTGATACCATGTTTCTGGGACATAATCACCCTTTAAAGATCATACTTTTTTACTTTAGTACAGTGAGAGAGCTTTATCTATAAAAATGCCTTTTAGTCTATTGCTGGGAATCATATATCTGAAATAAAATATTCAAAAATTTATTCCTTGTATTTTAGCAGTAAATTTTGCTTAAAATAGTTATGTCCTTTGCTAACAATATTCTTAACAATTTCAATTCAAAAATTAATAACTCAAATAGTTTGATGATTCATAACTGCAAGCTGTTCTTCAGAGATATTAAATATTATAAATTACATTTATATGGTACTTTGTGAAGCATTTTATACACCTTTTATTACTTAGGTTTCACTACAATCTAGTGAAATAGGCAGGATTGAATATTCTGGTTTTATTTTCCATGAAACTGAAGCTCAGAAAAATAAAACAGATTGTTTGATTATATTATATGCCTAGTACACACACAAACCAGGAAACATGAACTGAGATCTGAATCCTAGCTGGTCTCTTTTGACTATTCATGAAGCCTCTGCAGCAAAAAAAAAAAAAAGTTTACATTCTAAAAGACAGATTTCATTTTCAAAATATCCAGTGTTTCCTACAGGTATTCATATTGGTTTCTGTGTATTAAATAATTAACCTTACCTAAACAGAGGTCTTACTTTTGCCCTCAACACCTGGCAGGTGATGTCAAGAAAGAGCATCTTGGTTTACTTGGGACTTTGGCCACCAAACATTCTAACCATGTTATTTATGATGAGGGCTTTGAACCACGTGGTATCTATCTCTAGGGGGGAAGGGCACCAAAGGTCAGCCATGCAGATAGTCAACCATAGAGCCCCAATAACTCTGAACACCAAGGCTCGGATGAGCTTCCTGGTTAGCAATACTCTGTGCATGTTGTCACACATTGTTGCTGGGAAGGTAATGCTGTCTATGACTCCAAGGGGAAAAGACAATGGAAACCATGTTTGGTACTTTCCTGGACTCCTTCCTTTACAATTCTTTTCTTGGATGATTTTAATCTCTATTCTTGTACTGTAATAAACCATAACTGTTGAATATAATTGCTTTCAATGAGTTCTGTTAATCCTTCTAGCAAATTACCAAACCTGAAGGAGGTTTAAGAAACCCCCAAGCTTGTAACTGGTGTCAGAAGTGTAGGTAGTCGTGTTAATTGTACTCTCTAACTAAACAGTTGGTTAACTTCTTAACTTAAGATGAATGTAATATTTCTTCACAGTATCAGTTAGGTTAGTCCTTACCTTGAAAAGAACCCCGTTCTCACTTTATCAGGAAAAATGTGATTTATTATAAAAAAAATAATTCTGTAAGAAATACCAAGATTTTGACTAACTCAGTAGAAAAAAGAATTATCCAGCAGTAACAGATACTGTTTTCTCTCAATAGTAGTCTACTTTCCTTGCTATGATGCAAGAAACCAAACTAGAGTATAATTCTCAATGTTGTATGTATAATGGCTCTTTTCTCTCTGTTGAACTAAAAACAAAGCCAACAAGGCCATATGTCATTTCCCCTTGCAAAGCATTGAATCGTTTTTTTCCAGAAAATTTTGAGCAGCACAAATCAACCAAATTATGAAAAGAATATCCTGTATTTAAAACCCTAAAAACACTGAGAAAACTAAGAAACTGATACCCATATGTATAACAAATCCAAGTTGGAAAGTGCACAAATCAGTTCATAAAATTTTACGTATGCCTTGAGCACAAAACTCTAGGATCTAC
>NW_007732405.1:34608-43882 GCF_000696425.1 Galeopterus variegatus | reverse complement strand
AGTGCACAAATCAGTTCATAAAATTTTACGTATGCCTTGAGCACAAAACTCTAGGATCTACGTTGCATGTGCATCACTTAATTCCTCTTTTTCCAATAAGAAGGGGTGAAATAAGATCCTTAACCTCTTAAGAACCTGGGTGCTCTAAACATCTTTGTAAACAGGGTTTCTTCTTATGCTAACCATTGAATATTCTTTTAGGCTTTAGAGTGTGCCAAAATTTGAGCATTTCTATTAGAAGGAAATCTAAAATCAAGAAACTGTGAAAGAAATTTAAATCTCCTGGAAGATACCACTGAGTTTCCTAATATTTCTTCATTGAGATTTCAATTAAAGAAAAAATCTTTCCACATGTCCCAAAATAATTATGATAAAAAGAGTGTTTCTAATTTTTATCAGTCTCAAAGAAGATTAATTTAAGACCTAAAACTTATCCAACTGACTAGAAATGGTGCAGTCATCTAAACAGTATCATTTCATTTAAGTTTCTCATGTCACCAGAGAGCATGTTTTACATATTCTTAGAAAAGTTTGACAATTGTAAGCAAATAAATGTATTATATCCTACGTTTTTAAAATACTTTTGTTTTGTTTATATTTTAATTAAATATAATAATTAATTATTATATGTCAAAGGGCATTGAGTTGGTAATATTGGCTAAAAAGCTATAAAACAGTATTTAATGGGGAAATATTAAAGTTATAGACTAAAAGAGAAAACAAGACAACTGAAAAAAAAATTAACCCACACTGAAAAGTTGCTCCCTTTTAAGTTTTAGTTGGTCAAATTGCTTCTTCTATTATCCTGCAAATTAAAAGGAAAAACTTATTCCCAAATTAATTAACTGTGAGTCCAATATAATCTGGAGGAAATAAAAGAAATCCAAATAGGTATAACTCCCTGACAAAAAAGGGAGGACTACTTTGGTGGTATTTACAGTCCCTTACTGTATAGAGGTTCAAGTCAACCTGCTATAATCACAGCAGAGGGTAGAAGATTTTAAATTCATGAGCACAAATGTTTCTCTTTATAGGCCTTTTGCTTTACAGGCTTGTGACTCTGTGAGAAACAACAGACTTTATGAGGATTTTCCGTGGGAAAATGTTCATGAATCTTAGTAATGGCCCAGTTATCATTTCATCAGCATCACACTGAATTTCATTTTAAGGTCAAGGTTAGTGACTTCCTATTGGAAATGCAGATAAAGAAATTGGCACAAAAGTCTTCTGGGTTTTGGGTTAGAAAATGATTTCTCCCAAATTCCTTCTTCTAAATGTTTTTATCCTCTGTTCTCCTCTTTTCCATTTTGTTCATGTAGCAAATCCCCACTCTTTGTACAAGACTCAGGTCAAATATCGCATCCTCTTTGAAGCTTTTCCTGATAAAACTGACCTCCCTCCATGAAGTCATAACTTCGTCCTGGGTGCTCCTTTGGTACTCAGCAGTTAACTCCATTACCACTTACCTCTCTACGTTGCAGTTCTTTGCTGCACCTTTTCAATTTTTGTATCCTCAGTCCTCTTAGTACATGCTACCTAGTAGTCATTCAGTCAATATTTATGGCATTATTGGATAAACAGATAAAAGGGGGAAAAACGTGCCCCTGAAATTATGGTTAGTTTTAGTTATACCCAGAAAATACTGATAGTCATGAACACTGACATTCATTACAAAAAATCTTTATGACTCCAAATAACAAGTAAATAGAATTTCAAGTAATTTCTGTTGCAGCAAAACAGAATAGCAGCATTAATATTCCTATTTATAATAGGACAAAAATAAACCACATAACAAAGACATTTTTCTTCCATCCTCAAGTTGTTCAATAGCCATCACCAATTTAATATCCCTAATTATTACAATCTAAATGATGTACCTGACTTAATCACCTGAAAACAATATGACCAGTACATGAGGAAGAAAGTAGGTAAAATAGGGGAAATGCTCATCTTACACAATAATTCCTGTTGAACTAAAGTTTTTTGGATTCTTAGATTATGTGAATATTGAACCACATTAGAAACCCAGTCCTGTTCACAGACTCATAGAATCATTGAACCATTGACTTTCACAGAGGGAGGAGACTAGAGAATAAGGAGTCAAAATAAACACAAATATTTACAAAGTGAGTTAAGCCTCCTTTATTTTACAGTTAAACAAACTAAAGCCCAGACAAAGAAACCGAATGGCCTATAGAACATCACTCTCCTTTTTGGCTCTAGCTCATATTTATGAAAAGCAACTCAACACAGCTTGAGATGTCCATTTAACGTTGTTATTCTGCCATATCCTACTGAAGCCCCTGAGTATGCAGGGTTATGACTACCACCTCATCTATATGAGAAGAGCTGAGATCCTTTATATTGGATATAGCAGCTCCCACATAGTAGAATACTTCTATGCTCTAATAGGAGTAGTCTTCGGATTGAAGAGGAATTGGGCTACTGAGATAATAAGGCAAGTTTGAGACCTGGTAATTTACTCCAGTTTTTCTCTAAACCAGTCCAATATTTCACTTATGTGTTTATTTAGCATTATTCTGAGTCATTGCCACAGACTGTACTATTTGCCCTACCTAGCGATATCACGAATATGGGCAATCTGTTTTCAGATCTACTAAATAACAGTTTTTGCCTAGTCAAAATCATCACTTTGAAAAAGCCATTTTGAAGATAAAGCCCTAACTGATAATGGGTCGGAAACAGTAATGTGTTTGGGGGGTTTTTTTGTTTATTTGTTAATGATTACTGAATTCCCTAGAAGTTACCCTTCAGTATTTAAAGAGATGTTTCTTGTAATTGAATATTAATGAAAAACACCTGTGAAACTGTCAAAGAAAAATGCAGCAAACAGGTTAAACAGTCAAAGAAGACTTTATTCAAGACTATTGCAATAGAAGAGAGAGATTAAACTCAATCTGCTGAAACGAAAGGCAGGAGACTTTTCAAGTGCTGGAGTGAGCTAGTGGAAAAGAAATGACTGACTCTAATTGGAACTTGGTCAGTATGATTAGGCATCTGTGTTGGCTAATTGGTACTTACTGAAGTTAGGCTCTTACCCACCCATAGAAGCTGGGAGAGAAGGGCACTATTTTAATGATTAAATTTCAAAAGATGGCCCCCCAGTCCTTTTTATTTTTTAATAAATTTTATTGTCTATATTTAAAAAATATAATATGATATTATGAGACTTATATAGAGTAAAATGGGTGCTATAGTGAAGCAAATTAATATGCAGCATCACACATAGTTACCCTGTTTTTTGGTGGCACAAGAGCAGCTACAACCTACTTGTTTAGCAAAAATCTCGAATACAATATGCTACTGTTAACTAAAGTCCTTATATTGTACACTATATATCTACACTTGTTCATCCTACACATATTCTATTTTGTATCCTTTGACCTACATCTCCCATTTCTTCCCCCCACCCCATCCCTGCTAACCACTGTATTATTCTCTACCTCTGTATATATGACTTTTCTTAGATTCCACATTTAAATGGGATTACATAATATTTTTTCTTTCCAAGTATGGCTTATTGCACTTAGCATAATATCTTACAGGTTCACTCAGGTGTAGCAGATGACAAGATCTCCCTCTTTTTTAAGTCTGAAAATACTTCATTGCATATCTATAATATATAATATATATGTTATATTTTATATATATATATATATATATAATTTGTCCATTTTTCCATCAATGAACACTTAGGTTGTTTCCATATCTTGTCTATTGTGAATAACGCTGGAATGAACATGGGAGTGCAGATATATTTACCAGGTAGTGAAGTAATTTTCTTTGAATATATACTCAAAAGTGGGATTGCTGAGTCATATGGTAGTTTTATTTTTAATTCCTTTAGGAACCTCTACACTGTTTTCCATAATGGCTGCACCAATCTACATTCCTGCCAACAGTGTACAAGAGTTCCCTTTTCTCCTCACCCTCGCCAATACTTGTTACCTCTTGTCTTTTTGATCACAGCATCCTAGTAGGTATGACTTAGCATCTCATAGAAGTTTTAATTCACATTTCCCTGGTAATTGGATTTGTTGAACACCTTTTCACTTATCTGTTGGCCATATATATCTTCTTTGAGAAAGATATCCTTGGGTTTTAAAACTGACAAGAAGCTGGAAGAATATTTATATCTCAAAGGGGAAGAGAAAGAATTTACAATAAAAATTTTTCTAAAATAATTGCCCTAAGAAAAGGGAGGTCAAGGTCTAGAGTCAAAAAGAAACCTAATGTTTAATCAGGCTGAGAGGGAAATTAAGGCCATCTTATATAACACCTATTAAACAACAGATGTCTAAGCCCAGCCATTCTTATTTGACATTCTTATTCTGGTGTGGGCTCAGGAAATATGAATTTTTCACACACTCTAAGTGATTCTCACTCAGAAATTTTAGGAAATAGCAAATAGATTTAAACTCTCATCAAATGATTGGCATGTTCAAGGCCTGTGTTAATAATACTGAGACAATACTAGGCTCAGAAAGAGAGCCATGATCAATGAGTGACATCTGCAATGAGCAAAGAATGGAGAAGGAGTAGGGTGTCCAGGCATGCAGTGTAATTGCCATATGCACTGGGTGTTTCCCTGGCTGCACGACTCCCATCTGTGGCCATTTAGCCATTTCATTCACAGAGAGAGAAAAGTTAAATTCTTTATGTCTTTTTCCTAAGTGACCAAGTGCTTTAAGTTACCCTTGAAATATCACATATAAGAGACCAGGCTAATAAATATCCAGATGGCAGAAGAAAGTTACATGAACAGGTGGCTCACACTCCATGTCACCTCTCCCCTAACCCACACTCAGGACTTAATGCAGAATTACTTTTGATCATTTGAATGAGGAAGAAACAATCCTGCTTTACCAATGCATAATATGTTTTCCCAACCTGGAAGAGGAGCTACAATTACACACCCATTCAGCAGTGACACCGGATGAAAGTGGTGAGGTAATCCTCCCAGTGTGCAGCAGCTCATGCAGCTCACCTGACTTTCCACTTTGTCCAGACTGAGAAATGCAGAAGTACACATCTAAAGTGACTTGTGGTCAGTAGCTAACTCTTCAGCTGAATGATCATGGAATTTTAAAAAACAAACTGGAAGACTAATGGCAAGAAGATCTAGAGGAGTAGCTGGAAGGACCTCTAAGAATGGACCAGAGAGTGAAGATGTTTGTGTCCCATGTGAATGCTCACCAAAGAGCATCAAATGCAGAGGAGGTTTCAATAATCAGGTAGATAGATAACATGTCGTAAAGGTGTCATTCAGACTCTGTAGCCAAATATCCAAGTGCTTGCTCAAAAGGCCCATATACATGGAGCCACAGTGACAGGAATGGAAGCTATAAATATTCTCAGCAACATATATTTTTAATCAGTAAGATTGTTCAGGCTACTGATTTTCAGTATTCACCTTGTCGTCAGCAGATAAATGTTGAGCCCCCAAGATGGCACTCTTACCTGGGGGAATCAGCCAGCCACCTGGTGGCAGGTTTATACACTAGAACCTTTCCATCAGAAAGATCATGTGATTTGTTTGCACTAGTTCTAGATATGGACTTGCCTCCCTCATCTGTAATACGTCTGCCAGCACTAATATCATTAAACATATGAAACGCCTTATTCATCATCATGGTACTCTACACAACATTGCTACTGACTGTGGTCTTATTTAACACCAAAGGAAGTATGACCCATGAATTCATTGGTCTTAATAGTACTTCATTAACCAGAGCATCTTGCCTGACAGAATGGTAGAAGAGCCAACTGACGCCTGAGTTATGGCACCAGTTGCAGACAAAACCCTGAAAGGAATGGGTTCTGTCTTTTACAGAGTGCTGTATATATTTGAGTCAGTTGTTTCTCGCATAGTTAGAATACATGTATCTGAGAATCAAGAGGAAGAAGTGAGAGTGCCTCCTGTTAGTACGACACAAAAAACTCATTAGCGGAATTTTATTTCTGGACTCAGCAATTTTGAGCTCTGCTAGTTTGGAAGTCTTAGTTTCCAAGACAGAAATGATTCTACTCGGAGAAGCAACTTTGGTTTCATTGAATTGAAAGTTGAGGCTTCTACCAGTCATTTTGGGCTCCTCATGCCACTGAAGCAACAGGCAAAGATGAGGATTACTTTACTTGCTGGGATGGTACATTCTGATCATCAAAGAAAATTAGGTGGCTGCTATACAATGTGAACAGGGAAGATCATTTTCAGAACACAGAGGATTCTCTGGGACGCCTGTTAGAAGTTTCATGTTCAATAGAAAAAGTTAATGAAAAACTACAGTTAACAAACAGAAAAATAAATAAATAAAAGACTATACTACTGAGAATTCAGACACTTCATTAGTAAAGATTTGGGTCACTCCTCAAGGTAAAGAAAATTGACCATCAGAGGTATGGGTTGATGGCAAAGAAAGGATGGTAAGTGTATTTGTAAAAGGGACAAAATAAATACCAACTATGGCCTTGTAACCACTTAGAGTTATAGTAGCTATTTTTTCCTTTTTTCTCCTTTCTTATTATCTTACATAAGAATAAGTTCTTATTATCTTACGGAAGAATTATTGTTGCTCATTAACTTTCAAACTAGGCTTTGATTGCAAATTATTCAAATGGAACCATTACTCAAATGGGACTAAATTTGTGGAGTAATTAACATCATGCAGTGATGGATACCATAACTTTTTCCTGAGATGTATGCTCTAATTTGGGGGACATTGAGCCTCCTCGATTTAGAGGTAGAGGAAAAAGAATCTCTCTTTTTACCAGTTTTTTTTTTTTGCATTTTATTAAGCTAGGCCATTAAGATTATCACTGTCATTTATGGAAGTTCAAATATGTGTAGAAGGGTATGTATGGACACTAAGTAGCCAAACAGGTGAACTACGGTCAGTTGGTAAGCTCCACACTTACATGCCCTGTTTTGTAATGCTGAGACTGCTGCTCACCAAACTCTATTTCTCCTTTGCCAGCTGCCTCTCTGTTAAGTTCTACAAGTATAGACACTAGAGCAAGACTGGAAGTCCAGAAGAGAAGAGAATGGACTTACTCCTTTCTCTTTGCTTGCTCTTCCTGCCAGTCCAACTCCAGGAACTATGCTTCACCACTGGCAGCAGAAGTTGGTTCCAGTAACACTTAGTTCTAGTCACAGTCCTGGAATCAGCCTTATCACACCATCTTACATGTGCCAGCATCAGCTAGGCAGCAACTTTTCCTTAAAGGTCTGAGTCCCAATTTCACAAGGTCCTTTCTTTGCAAGGGTGGCAATAGCAGCTGGGCACCACTCTTTTCTCTGATATTTGGGTGCTAGGGTTCTGGAGTTCTTGAGTTCTAAGCTTCTAGCATTTGATAACAACAAATTCTTCCCTTGGAATCCCCATCCCCAAGGGTGGTGACTACTTGAAGTTAGCACTTTCATGTTCTTTCAGTGCCTCCTTTCTGCCTTTTCAGTCAGTTCTCCCAATTCCATACAACCTGTGCTGTAATTACTCAGCTGTGCTATTGTCTTATGAAAGCAGCCATCGACAATGTGTAAAGGAATGGGTGTGGCAGTGTCTCAATAAAATTTTGACCCATGAGCTTTAGTTGCTGATCACTATCTTAAACAGTTCTTAGAACACTGTAGATACTCAATAAATGTTTACTAAATGAACTTGTAACAATCAGCTCAGGCTGCCATAACAAATTACCATACATTGGGTAGCTGCAACAACATAAATTTTTATTTTCCCATAGTTCTGGAGGCTAGGAGTCCAAGAACAAGGTTTCAGCAAATTTGGTTACTGATGAGGGCTCTCTTCCTGGCTTTCAGACAGCCACCTTCTCACTGTGCACTCACATGGCCTTTCCTTGGCTTGTGTGGAAAAAGAAAGAGCTCTGGTGTTTTCTTTCTCTTCTTAAAAGGCACAAGCCCCATCTAAGGCCCCACCATTACGACCTCACTTAACTTTTATTACTTTCTCACAGGTCTCGTCTCCAAATATAGTCACATTGGGGGTTAGGGCTTCAACACATGAATTTGGGGGAGCACAATTCAATCCATAGCAGAACTGAATATCAGTACCCAGGAATCTGCTTTAATTATTGCTTTTTACTCCCAACTTATATTTGCAAAGCACTTCAGAGTTTATAAAACTTTTTCCTAGGATTGATCATACTTTATACAATGTATACAAAGACTTGGACCATAAAAAAGCAGAAAACTGTCTAGAACACTATAACAAAGAAATCTCTTCCTACCCCATCCCCCTCATGGACTTAGCATTTGAATACAAGCATGAATAGGATAAAGAATTGATTTATCTGATGGATTACTTTATCTGTCTGTCCCATGCAACTGCTTCATTGTGGTGTCTTAAACTTGTCAGAGAAAAGCCTAATATACTGCAGCAAACACATTCTTTGCTGACAGTGAGGTAAAGTTTAGATCTGTAGGTTTTACAATTAATAACTGTGATGTTGCTAATGTTAGATTCAGGTCCAAGAGATATTTAAACTTCTCTTCATCAGCATAAAACTTGGCTGAGCCTTTTTTCTTATACTTTTTTTTTTTTTTTTTTTTTGAGCTTCATTGTGAGCAACTTACAATTCCAAATTGATCATTTGGAAGGTTTTTGAGTTGAGATTGTATTTTTCTGAACTATTTCAGTACAGACAGTTTTTTTTTTTTTTTTTTTTTTTTTTTTTTTTTTTGAGCTTCATTGTGAGCAACTTACAATTCCAAATTGATCATTTGGAAGGTTTTTGAGTTGAGATTGTATTTTTCTGAACTATTTCAGTACAGACAGCCAGCTGAAATCTGTCGATTGTTTCTGTGTGTGTAAGTTATGGAGGGGAAATGCGAGCCTTGAAGAAGGGAGATGGAATATAAGCACGTCAATCTCTGTATGTGTTTTACCAAAAGTAATTGTTTTATTCTGGAGTAATATTTGCAAGTGAGTGTAAAATTGCCTCCAAGGCAGAATAAGTCAGAGAAAGCAAATCTTGTTTTCACTGGCATTTGTAGAAGGTTAAAACTCTTTATAACTTCATCCCAAATTTGTTCACATGTTGGGCATAACTTTCCAGGGGAGATGTTGGGCATAACTTTGCACGCATGCGCCCTGACACGCACGGGCGCCAGTTCATGCGCTCCGCGGCCACCATTTCACTAGTGCTCAACAGCACGTAGCTGCCAGCCTCGCCCTTCCAGGTCCCAGTGATTCAGCAACTTTAGTTCCATATTCGCGTAAAGCCTCCCCACCACCTCACC
>NW_007732405.1:30559-32670 GCF_000696425.1 Galeopterus variegatus | reverse complement strand
TGCTAAACAAAAGTGATCTTTTGTTTTGTTTTTTACCATTTCAACCATTTTCTAATTACATAAGCATGTAGGATCCCAACAAGGCTTGCTCAAACCTCCACATAAGATCCTATGGAAAGAAGAGGGTGCCTGAAAAGAGTGGGACCAGAGTTTTGGAAACTAGACTGTGAGACTGATTTGAGGGAAGAAAGTCAAAAGCCCCAATAAAAGTGACCAATGTATCACAGCAAATAGGGTTAATTCAAGACAGCATCTTTATTATCAGGGCCTAGTCTTGCAACTGGGTTGTGAAAACAAGAATTTCCAAACAGTGGCAATACTCTGGGTCAGGTGAAAAGGTAGTGGGATTTTAAGTCTGGGTGATCCTTTTAATTTCCAAGAAACCTTTAGCCATCTCTTGGGGGCCATGGGTAGTTGGGAACCAGGGCTCAGGCAAAGGACTTTCATGGCAGGGTTTCAGACTTTGATAATAATTAAATTCCAACAATTAAGATCTTTATTTTATTTGTGAGAAAATTTCCTAACTGCCCAACTCATAGTGAGATCACTTTTACATTTAAAAAATTGTTCTTTAACAATATTCAAAATGTGCATAGTGCTTTACAGCTTTCAAAGAACTTGCACATATGTAATTTATCCTCCATTGCATACATGAAATAGGAGTATAAGAGATATTTTCACACCCACTTAATCAAAGAGAAGACAGAATCATGTCACAGCAGAGCCAGGACCCATGTGGTCTCCCTAGCCCTTGTCCAGTGTGCTGTACCACGATGCCTTTAAGGAAGCAGACGGTGTACAGCTCCTCCTTCCTGATCTTTTCCACATGTATGTGGACAGAATGTGGAACTCACCATCTTGGCTGTAGACTGGCCCTTGTCATCACCCAGTTCCTCCGCTGAAATCTTAAATTTCAATATTCCACTCAGAACAAAATCTCCCATCCTTTCTGTAGTTTCACTCCCACTAAATCCACTTGAACTTTACTCAGCCCTTTGAATCCTTCCTGTTGTCTTCCTCCATTTATCTCTCTCTGAATCTTACAGGCTTTATTATTAGCTTCCTCACTTTTTCTCATCCTTTGTCCTGCCACATCTATCGACAAGGTTCCTGCCATAAATCAATCCAACTATTTACCTCTAAAGCCAAGCTTTAGACATACAATTATTATTAATTGACACCACATGCTTTTTAATAGATGCCAATCTTTGTCTTTGTCTCTGGTTAGGTGGCTCTGTAATGAGTGTTCCATACTAATGCCCTTTCCCTATATGTGTCCTGCTCATTTTCTCAGACGATATGTTTTCTACCTCATCAAGATCTTCAAATGCAAAATCCCCTGCTCCCAATCTTTAATCGACTCTGCAGGGTCATTTGTTCATCCTTGCTTTTCTCCTCCTTTGCTTTGAATCTCATTTTTTACCATATTCTCTCAGATAGTCCTCCTTATGCAACTGCCTTCATTTCTGCTACTCTCAATCTATCCTTTTGTGCCAGCCACTTTCCTAAAATTTTTTTTTTTAAAAAAAGGCACAACTTTTTCCAAACTGAAAAAGAACTCTGGATATTTCATCCAAAAAATAGTCATAAATTTGCTGAAAGAGCAGTCTATAATTTCTATCTCTACTTCACCCCTTTCCATCCTACATAGTCAATCTACTTCCCATAGATTTCTACACTATCTCTATAATGCCGTAGATTGTAGTCAGAAAAGTAAAATGTGTCCATTTAAAAACTTTATTTCTGCTTTACTTTGTCAATAACCATGTATAATATGAAATGTTCCACTCTTTAGAGTATTGCGATATATATGATCCTTTGAAGAAAAAACATATTTCTTTCATACTTAATTTGGTTATTTATAAATTCACTGTCCATTTTTCCAATTACACATGAAATTATTATCTTTTCAAAGAACAGTAAATGGAGCAGAAACATAGTGATTAATCAGGCATTTTTATTGAAGACAGTTTACATTCTATTAAAATTTCACAAAAATAAAACATCTTTCATAACCAGAGCATCATTCCCATGGTTCATTTTTTAACAAGATAGTCAGTGTTTAATGGAGATATATAGAAGCGTGTGTGTGTGTGTGTGTGTGTGTGTGT
>NW_007732405.1:0-29869 GCF_000696425.1 Galeopterus variegatus | reverse complement strand
AAAATAAAACATCTTTCATAACCAGAGCATCATTCCCATGGTTCATTTTTTAACAAGATAGTCAGTGTTTAATGGAGATATATAGAAGCGTGTGTGTGTGTGTGTGTGTGTGTGTGTGTCTGCGTGTGTATACTTATAAACCTAAAAAAATAGTCCTTTATTCAAGTTTTTTGTAATCCTTCCACTCAAGTCTGTGGTGTATTGATTATACATTGAACAACTGTGAAGCAGTTTTGATACACAGATTTTACTCTTCCATGTCAGAAACGCCTATGTCTCTTACTTGCTTAGAGTCTCAGTTCATTCAAACATGGACTAGTTTCTATCAGGCTGTAGGCCAAAGACCTGAGATAATTACATGACTGTTTCAAGAATATTTTCATAGTTCCTCATCCAGTTTAAGACAGAAAAGGAAGACATGTCAGGGAGTTCCATGGGGATATTATTGGTGTATTCAAGCATGAATATTTTATGTGGGAATGGGGCATTTACATTTAATTATGGAGCAGTTGTTCAAATGGGAAAAATGTTTATTTTCATGAACATAGATTATGCAGTACTGCCCTTATCCTTAAATGCAAAACATCTCTTTCCCTCTCTGTGGTATTTTGGAATTTCACCCTGTTTTGAGGCAAAAACAATGTTTAACTGCCGTTATACATGCATGGAAAAGGCTTTCAGGCGCCAGTTGCTTCCCAGTAGGGAATCCCTTCTTAGTAAATTGCATCACTTACTCTCATTGCGGTGATGCTGGGGTATCAAAATCAAACCAAACCAGCCATGATGTGGGCTGTTAACACAGGAAGGTGCAGAACCCAAATGCAGCTAACTCCAAAAAGTAAGCTCCTATTGCAATTAAGCACAATGCTATATAAAATCCATTTCTAGTTTTCACCTCTTTGGGGTACACAGAATACGTGTTTCTATAATAAAAAAAAAAGTTCTGAGGAGAGAACAAACTTTTTTAACAATCAAGGAATCGCAAGGGATATTATTTGTTTCTTTCTTCTTAATTGACATACAGTCAACTCCATATTATTCTGAGGCTTATTATCCAATTGTGGATTCCACTAGCCACTGATTTCCCCTCATTTTCTCTCTGGCTCATGGCCTTTTGGACAACACATTGCTCATTAGGAACCCCACCCAAAGTTGGGCAGGAGAAATAAAATCTGCTGGAACACAAACCAGTCTATTCTGCTCCTTGTTAGTGTGTCTTGTAGAAGAGGATCTGGAAACTGTTCATTAAACTGAGGCTTTTGGACTGTGAGTAGATGTCAATTATCCATGTATCTCTGGCTCCCAATACCATGGATAATTGAGAGTTGGCCACACCACTAGATACTTACACTATGACAATCTGTTTATTTCTTGTTTAGGTTTATTTCCACTCCCTTAGACTATAATAGTATTTCCTAAATGCCATATTTTATGATCCTCAAGTCTGAAAGCTCCCTGAAAACTATTTCAAAAGTGGCAGTCACCTCCCTCAGCAATTAAAGTAGCAACAAAATGCTAGAGATCTGCCCATGTATTCTACATTTGCCCCGTTGGTAAAATAAGTAAATAAAATCTTTAAGTTCTCCATTTAGGGTAGATTGCATGTGTCATTTACTTTCTTCACAGAGAACACATTAAGTTATACAGTCTGAGGAAAAGAGAAAAAAGTTTAAGCCTGTCAGGTCTTTAAAATTTAATAGGCTTTAACCATGCTGATTTTGATGTGGATGTTTTGAGACTATTAAGTTGGATTATTTTTCTTCTTTGTTATATATGAGATATATTGGGTTTTAATTTTAATTGTAAACATGAGGAATTCAAAGTAAGTGAGATGAAACTGAAACTTTATCTGTGGACCAGGCTGTAATTTTATATACACATATATTAGATCATTATGCTTCATCATGATGTTTTAATTAAGGAGAATAGAAAAGGGTTGAGAGGAATCTGGAGTGATATATAAAGAGAGCAAAAGTTCAATTGGGAAAAATTAAAAAGAAAAAGAAAATATGTTTCTATGAACATGAAGGCATGTATCTACTGTAGTTGCTAAGAATAGATAGTAATGAACTGACGTTATAAGATTAGCATGACTCAGACACAACCTACCCGGGAACATCTGTTGTCATCCCAGATAATATCAGCAAAATGAAAGAAGACCTAAGAATTAAAACAATGAAGGGCCGGCCCGGTGGCGCACTGCTATAGTGCGCCACTTGGGAAGCGCGGTGGCGCTCCCGCCGAGGGTTCAGATCCCACATACAGACCGGCCGCTCACTCGCTGAGCGAG
The DNA here is from genome assembly GCF_000696425.1 of Galeopterus variegatus. NCBI lineage: Eukaryota > Metazoa > Chordata > Mammalia > Dermoptera > Cynocephalidae > Galeopterus > Galeopterus variegatus. Next base: position 27,579 of record NW_007732405.1, on the reverse strand, counting down.
GTGCGGGAGCAACACCGAGGGTTGTGATCCCGTGGCCGGTCCCAGTCCGGTACGGGCACGACACTGAGGGTTGCGATCTGTTGCCGGTCACGAAAAAAGACAAAAAGGAAAAAAATAAAATAAAACAATGAAGAGCAAAATTAGCGTTTGTTCATTCACTTAAAAAAAACATGATTTTAAAATCTAAACACTAGGAGTAAAAATGAATGCTTTCCCTGCTTGCAAAGAGGTCAAGAGAAATAATAGCAAAATGAAATGAAGATGACACTGAAATGCAAACTGTACTCTTAACAATTCTTGAGTTATAAAGTGACAACTAGATGTCATCAAAACTACTTAACTTTCTCAGGAGATTTTAATTTATTTTTCAAAGATTAATGGTGGCAAATTTTGATGCAATAAAATCCACATTTTATTTGTTCCATATCCATTATAACTTAATCTCTAAAGACAGTCTTTTGAGAAAACAGATATATTTTAAATCCTCAAGCCTTTGCCACAACCAGCATAGACAGCTAACACCCAGAATGATTAACTTTAAGTCCATTCAATTCCTTTCAATAATATTTTACTGAGCACCTACATATACACTAGTTAAATTCCTTGACTAAAGTACTCCCTTTAAAACACAGTGGTTATGCTTCTAAAAACCTGATTGAAGAACTTATAGGATAGAAACTGAAGGGTAGTAGAAGATGCCACCCCAAAATATGCCACTTTGGCATAAGTGTTATTTTGAACTGAGGGCAATTGAAAAGTAGATACAAGAAAAGCTGTCTTCCTTCCCTCACTTGCCTAAAAGCAAAACATAAATTTGTAAAAGTGACCCCCCCCCTTCCTTGTTCTATACCAGGTAGGACAGGAATTAATCACAGGAGACAATGATACAAGAAAAGCTGTCTTCCTTCCCTCACTTGCCTAAAAGCAAAACATAAATTTGTAAAAATGACCCCCCCCTTCCTTGTTCTATACCAGGTAGGACAGGAATTAATCACAGGAGACAATTCTAGACCCTTATCAGCCCAGAGAAGGTACCAGAGGAATCTACCTAAGAATTCTTACCAACTAACTGCCATCTACCATTAGTCTCCTCGTGTATTTGCTTCCCTACAATCTGCCACCCCTACAAGCTCAAAGTCTCTTCTCTTTGTCTTGTCGCTTTTCTACAAATTTATTGTTCTTTGTTAAAAAGCTATATATGTAAGTCCAAGTTCTAATTGCCTTTTTGAGTTACTCACCGCTGAATACTCCCATGTGTTTGCACAATGCACATGTTAATGAACTTTTATTTGTTTTTCTCTTGTTAACCTGTCTTTTGTCAGTTTTGTCAGTTACAGGACCCCAGCCAATGAACCTAAGATGAGTAGAAGAAAAAGAAAAGTGTTTCTCTTCTGCATAACTTAGGACCTTAAGAAAAGATTAAATCAGAAACACCTAAGTCACAACAAAACCTATGAAGATGCTGTTGTATCTTCTAAAAATATCATGATTCTTTCACTCTTGGCAAGATTTGGAGCATCTTCATCCCCTACCAAAACTTTTGCTTATAATCTCAAAAAATAAAATATTTGTTAATTTGAGGACTTCACCATTTTTTTTTAGAATACACTGTCACCGAATGGCACATATATTGCTACTGATATGAAACTCCAAGTGACAATGCCCTTTGAGCAAAAATAAAATAATAAATTTGTAGAATCTCTGCAGGAAATGTGACTGACTGTAGAGAGAACTAAATGTAGGCTGACCAGTATAGCAAGCACTGACCACCTGTGGTTTTCAAGCACCTGAAATGAGTCTACTCCAAATTGAGATATGTGTTAAGGGTAAAATATGCACTTATTTCAAATACTTAGTGTGAAAATAATGCAAAAGACCTCACTAATAATTTTTACATTTACTACACATTAAAATAATGTTTTGATATATTGAGTTAAATAAAACATATTAAAGTTAATTTCACCTACCTATTTATTTTTACTATTTTTAACATGATTACTAGAAAATTTTAAATTATATATGTGACTTGCATTATTTTCCTGTTGAACAGTGCTTGTATAAAAAGCAACAGGAAAAAGAATGTGACTTTATCCTTTAAGAGACACCCAATATTATCTGATAACTGCAACAATTCTGATTTTGAAACTTAGAGGTACTTGCCATTCCTGTAAACTTGATCCAAAATTCTTTTATTTATCGAAAATATTATAAAAATAAATCAGCATTTGCTGGAATATGCCCTAATCCATAGTAGGGGAGAAGAATCTGTTATATCCTAGCACCACCACCTGACATTTTTTGCCCTAGCAAAAACTGGAGAGACATAATGAAGCACTTGCTCTGACTTAACCTCTTGGGCTTAGACAGTCAGTCATTAGAAATTCTACTTTTTAACAACTAATTTTATATATATATATAAAATATTGTATAACAATAGCCGTTACTGGTAGCTGAGATTTAAGTCAACTCTTTTTTAAACCATATTCCAAAAGGATCAGCAGCAATGATTCAATCCAACCTCCCAGGTATACATTACATAGACTAAGACTGCACAGTTAAAGCATATCTAACCAGGTCAGAACCTTTAATTCAGCAGAGACCAAAGTTATAGGGACAGAAGCACATATTGCAAATATTGAGAGCTCAGCATTTACTGCTGACAGGTCAGGCATTAAACATCAGCAGTAGCTAGAATAACCTTGGTGAGGGGAAGTTCAATGCTATTGGATTCACGTATAGCTTCCATTACTGGTCCTATGACTATGCCATTAATGAGTCCATTGTGCAAGTACTGGGGTAGCTAAGGACAGAGTTTGGCTGACCTCCACAGGATAAGTCCTTCTACACTAGTGAGCCTTGATGTAAAACACAAAGATCCACACATTTTGTGCCCTGTCCCATAGGTCCTTTTAAATGTCTGTACTGCAGACTTCCTTGTATTCCATCTTTCAGACTTGCCCCATCTGGGCCCCTTACCAATGAGCCAAGTCATTGGCCACTGTCCAGGAGTCAGTACATATTTTTACCTTATGCCATTTCTCCCTCCTCAAAAAGTTAATGACCAAGTATATTGCTCAAAAATCTGCCCTCTTGGAGGATTTCCCCTCATTGATGTCTTTCAGGGACACCCCGAATAGTAATAGGAGTCCATTTTCAGCTTGCATCAACATGTGAAATCAGTCTAAACATGAACCAGTCCCAGGGTTTTTCCTCTTTTGACAGTTGTGAGGGATAGGTGCTGGTACAAGAAGGATCGGTAACATAAAAATAAAAATGTGGGCCATCTGCTTGTGTAAACTTGTGCTCTCCAGACATGCTTGGGTCTTATTATTTGGTAGGTCTGATAATACCCAATTCGTGCATAATTCCAGTCATATAGTAACTTGGTGTCCCAAACTCAGTCACTTAGCTACTTTTAAAAACATGATAATTCTGTGTGTGTGCTATAAGAATCAAGGCTTTGTTCAAGAATCCTAGGAGACTGCACTACAACTTTTATATCTAAATTTGCCAGAGAATCTACATAAAATTTTTATCTACTAGATTCCTCTAGCACCACTGGATCTGCTGGGCCATATAGTCCAACCAGCAAGGCTGCTTATACCACACTCTAAGCTTGCTTCAGAGTCCTCTCTTTGGGTCCTGCTCAAAACTGGCAGCCTTCCAAGACACGCAATAATTAAAGATAGGCAGTATTTCCTACTGTGATACATCATGTCCTAGGCCTCTTAGTGATGGGAGTACAAGGTATGATAATTTTTCTTTTAGTTGGAAGGTATTTCCCAATATGCCCAATAGATATCTAGGAGCTGACCCTGAGATAAAGATTTGAATGTAAGTAATTTATGTGGGAAATGATCCTAGAAATGGCCATTTGAGGACACAAACTGAGACAGCCATCTCTGTGTGATGAGTATATATGAGTCTAGATGATCTGGGCCTTATTTTCTCTGCTAACTCAACACGTCAGGACTGGGAACAGAGGTCAATTATTCAATAGGCAGACCACACACATGCATAGGACACCAGCAAAATAGGGGCACACAAAAATAAAGTCATTCTCAATAATTTTGTCCAGGAAAAAAACCTAAAGTTAATATCATTTCACTTCCAGTAATCATGTAAATTTTGTGTTTGATAATAAACTGCTGTTTTATTTTTAAATAAACTTGGGTGTGGAGAGAACAAGTCTTTTGGGTGCTTTGGGTATCTTAAAAACATTAACCTGGGCCACCCTCCAATGACACACTCACCTACTCATTGAAGACAGCAAGTTGAATCCTGCCCTTCTGGGCTGCTAGACAGTCTCTACTTAACAATTTTGATACCAACTTTGAGTTAATTCTTCAACCTAACTTCAAACAAGCTATCCTCTAAATATCATAACTGGTTTCCTACTAGCCTGTTCCTGAGTGCCCTCACCCAGCCAAATCCACTCAGGCTCTGCTCCAACGACCATGCCCTCCTTCCAGAGGGCCCCCCACATTTTCCTGGACCTTGTGCATTTCCCCAAACAGGAAACTACTGTCTTCCTTCTTCCTTTTAATCATAGAAATTCATTACCCAAAAGAGAGACTTGTGCATTTCCCCAAACAGGAAACTACTGTCTTCCTTCTTCCTTTTAATCATAGAAATTCACTACCCAAAAGAGAGACAGACAGACAGACAGACAGAAGATATACACATTTCCAGAGAGAACTTCAGCCAAAATAATGATCATGTAACTTTTTACTCCTCTTCCTTCTCTCTACCACCCCTTGCCCCAATTTAGAAATTACTTCTAGGGGAAATCATTCTCAAGACTAATAATAATAATTTTAATTAATTATGTGATTATTGCTAAGTGTCTGTATTTCATCATAGAGAAATTTTTAAAATAGACAAATGAGTGATTTAAATGTACAAAGTGCTTAACAGGAATCACGTCATTCAATCCTCACTATAAGCATTGCTATAAATACTATTTTGGTCCCCATTTTAGTTATGAAGAAACTGAGGTTTAAGAGATTAAGGTTTGGATCTCAAGGGAATACATGCTCTTAACCACTATGCTAAGTTTCATAGGAAATATTAAATAAATATTTGTTGAATGGAATGAAATGTAGAAAGAACAAGATAAGGAAAATGAGAAGGGAAAAAGCTGTAGGAGTACTGTAGAGTGGTTTGGATCCATTCCATTCTCCACTTTGGAAAACTCGATTACAATGTCCAAAAGAAGAACTTCATTATTATTTCCTCTTGCCACCCTGACCTCAAGCACTGCTTATAAACCTAGGCCTAGACACAAGTGCATATGTAGAAAACCATGTGCACATTTCATACCCATAAAAACTTCCAAATAAGAAAAAATCAGATTCACTCTGAAATAGAGTTGAAGCACTCATTTCACTGTTCCACCAGCTTCTTTGCTCTCTCCCAGTTTGGGGACAATGCACCTTCAGGCCTTACCTCTGAGCCCAGAGTTCCTGCCTCACAGACTAAACATGCTGATTGCCAATCAAAACAAACATCTTTACAGACAATCAAGTTCTGCCTGGATAATTCTCTCCTTTAAAAAAAAAAAAAATACAAAGCACACTTTGTACCCAAAGGAATCCTTTTCTACTCTGCTGCTTCTTCAAGTTGAGGAAAGTTTCTGATGATATGTGAAAATGGCTACTTGTGCTCTGCCTCAAGAATTTAACAGGGATATCTGCATGACCTCAACTTAGGAAGAAAAAAAATCTTGAAATTAGAGTAAAAATCAGAGTTAAAATCCTGCTTCAGCTATGCTGCTCAGTCTTTCAAAAGAACTGCTAGAGAATAAGCACGGTTTTGCTCTCCAGTCATGTGGATCTGAAATTACTAACAGATACTTAATTCCAGGCTTGATCTCGTTTCTTGTGTGGCTTTTCTTTTAACTCTGTACATCCATGCCGAGGATTCAAGCTGCTTCCCCAGTTCATTAAAAGCCCTTTTCAGAGACAGGTCTCCCGGCTTCCAGCTGCCTGTATTAATGAAAAGCATGAGTTTCAAATCAAAGCTTCAAAAGAACAATTTTCTTGGAACATTATCCTGTAATGGGTTTCTAATACAACCTTCCTCTGGGGTTTAATATCTCTATAGAAAGTAGTTAATCTAGTAAGAGAAAATGTAGGGTCTTGGAAAAAGGAGGGCAAAGGAGCCTAAATATAGGTTGGATTTGACATCTCCCTTGTGCTGGGTGGTGGGGGTAGGGAGAACCAAATCCTAATTGTGTTAATACACATATGGGTCTGATTCCATAGGCAGAAGTTTAATCTCACTCACCTTTGGAAAACTGAGATAGCGTCTTTAGATTTAGGTTCCCTCATGTATGAGGATATGACCCTATTCAATATGATCTCACATAGCTCATGCAACATGAATCCCATATAAATACTCCAAAACCACAATTGATTGGAATTTGCGAGGAAGGAGGTGTTCTAGGTCATTGGATTTTCTGGTCAACTCAGAATTGAATAGAAAAATCCTTCTTATTCCAACCCACAGGATCAAAGGTCCTTATGAATGCATTAGTCCATTTGTCTGATTTATTCAATACAGCATAGAGAATATAATTTAAACTCTGTTTGGTGATTCAGGTACTTATGTTCCCTAAGTGCTACTTTTGGAGATCAGTTACTCTGGTGTCATAACCATGAAGTCAGAGGTTATAGTCTATAAATGTTTAGTATAAATTCATCACTGATAGATACCTATTGTTCTGTTGTTTACCTATTTCTTATAAAATTCAAAGGTTAAAAAATTTCTGAATAGTGAGTGATTCAGATTATTTCGAGGATTTGAATGTTTACACTAGCTCTGTGCAGTTTTCACTGGGATGGGGAGGAGGAGGGGCTTCCATCTTGGTCTCAGAATGAGCCTATTTCTAACTGGCTTTATGGTTCACATAGCTCCATAACTATCACAAAACCGATTAAAAAATAAAGTAACACGATATAAATTAAATAGAAACCTACCTAAACTTACATCTCCTGCCCTAAACTGTTGGGGTTTTTTTTGTTTTTTTGGTTTTTTGCTGTCTTTGTTGTTTTGGTCAAACAAGGCTTCTATTAAATTCAAAATCCACTGAGAGTTATTTCTGCTTCAGTTCAAGAGGAAAAGACCTTTCTGTAATCTCAGGAGAAAGTTTTTTTACTCAAATCCTCCTGAACTGCACAGCCCTGGAGTAACAAAAGATAAATCAGGCCCAAATCACGCGCACTAACACCAGGAATGAAAAAAGCAAGACTAACCACAGCAAGGGTGACTTCAAGCGCCAGCAGGCACAGAAAAGCCTTACACCAGCAGTTTCTTATGCTCCCATTCTCCAAAGGTTGTGTTTTTCCTGGCAAGAGAGGAGAGGAGGTGCATTTCCTAACTTGTCATTGGGGTTATGCTTCCTGACTGAGAAGGGCCCTACTGAACTCACGGGACCCCTCTCCTTTCGGTCAACTTCCTATTTGCCAGCAAGCCAGTGTTTATGGCTTCTCGTGTTTACTGACAAATATCCTCACCATCAGCAATTCCAACTTGACATATCCTTCCCTGATAATTGTCCAGAGTTCTGTGCTGGTTAGGAGGGCTGTGGGGGAAAGGAGGGGCATGGAAAACTGCAGGGGATGGAAGGGAAGGAGAAAAGGGGCACCAGTCAAAGAGAAGCCTGCCGTGCACAATCAAACAGTGGAGTCATGTCAACAATATTGAACTTATGTTCATTTCTCAGCCTTTTCTACCTATTTTTAATAGAATTTTGCCAAGTATAAGACCAAACAGAAATTGTATTTCTACTTGATTCGGCCCACATGCCATCCATAAAGTCCTTAAGTAATATCTGCCTCATTTGTCTGTTTGATACAAATGTTATGTGCAAGTAATGTTCTTCCACTTAAGAACAAGATGAACAATAACTAAACTTAATCTTCAACCTAAGGCTCTAATCTGCTTCAATGGGCACCCACCAGGACCTAAACTTTTGGCAGGTCAGTAAAATGATCCCTCAGTCTAAAAGTTGAAAGTCTTTTTGATTTTCAGGTCTCATCCAAGTAGTCAGCCACTTAGAACTTTATTGACAGAATCTTGGAAAGACAAGGAACAAGGAGATTCAGCCAAGAGAGGAATGTCAAATTTCAGATATTCTGTGTACACTAATAGTGATATTTAAACCACTAAGATTTCCCTTCCATTAATACTAATTTACTTCAGACTGCTCCGTGGTACTACTAATCAAAGCCAGCAATTACACATCAGGACAAGCCAAAGGGGGACATGACTTCCCTTTACCCGCATCAGTATGTCAAAAGGGTGGTAAATAGTCAGGAAGAATAAACACATAGTTGCTGATGCTTTAATTCTGTGATCAAGCCAAAGGGGGACATGACTTCCCTTTACCCGCATCAGTATGTCAAAAGGGTGGTAAATAGGAAGAATAAACACATAGTTGCTGATACTTTAATTCTGTGATCAAAAAAAAAAAATCCAGTTAAAATGCCAGACAAGAATTTATACAGTATATTTGTTAAATACTGTTCCAAAATCTGTCCTAAAATCAGATTTAGATATCAATGGCCAGACCCTTGAGTTCAGTGTGCCACTGCTTTTGATCCTTTTTAAACATTTACATAGTCAGCAAGGGTTCAGACAAGGGTCTTGAGCAGTAGAAGATTTCTTAGGAATAAAGAATAGCTATCCTTCAATGACAAGCATGAAATAAAAAGATGAGCACAATAAAAGGAGGAGAATGATACTCTTTCAAGCTGTTATAAACTTTAGGTAAGTTTATAATTAAACTACAAGTTTTAACTATATTTAAAGAACAATAGACCACTTCTACACGGCCACCACCACAGCCACCTCAAGGGCAGCTCACCATCACAGCAGCAGCGGCCACAGCCACCATGCAGGGGGCCTGCCAACCATGCAACTGTATTGACACAAACAGAGTCACCAGTGGAGCCTGGGGAGAGTGGTGAGCAAGCACAGATCTGCAACACAGTGGCCCAACCCACAGGGAGAATTACACTGCCACACACGGTACCACATCTATAGGAGGAAGGTACTTGTGCAACCCACACAACTGCATTGATCCAGGGAGAGACACTCAAGCAGAACCTCCCAAGAGTGCAGAAACCCAGGATGCCCAAAGGAAATAAGAAAGAAAAATCTCTATCACCACCAACACATCCCCCAACCAGAGGAAGCAAGGACCAAGGAAGAGCCTCTACCTGTAGGAAAGAGGGGGAAAAAAACTCACTCAAGGTCACCCATTTAAACTGAGGAGGTCCAATAGACCTCAGTGCACTCATGAGGGTCACAGTACTCTAATCAGGGTGCCAACAAGCCCGCCCAGAGATGCCCACCCCAGCCAGGAGTAACAGGGCACATAGGCATTTCTCCCAAGAACTCAAAAGCTCGCCCTCATCCTTGATGAACAAACACAGTGTCACTAACCCTCAATAAGGAATCACTAAGTGCCACAGTAACTAGGCCATGGAGGCACTCACACACAATTCCAACACTGAGTACAGCCAAAGTACCCATATGGAGACTACACTACTGTATCTAACCAAAACCAATACTAAAACACCTTACTCAATGGTTGATATAAAACACATCTACAGGAGGAAATCTCTCTCCTCAAAGCCCACTGAGGAATAACAGAAGAAGCAATTGCTCTCCCAGAGGACCAGGCAATGTAGAGATGCAAGACATGTGAAAAAAACATGAAAAATATGATGCCACCAAAGGAATATGGTAATTCCCAAATACCAGAGCCCATAGAGCAGGAAACACTTGAAATGATGGAGAAAGGAATTCCAAGTGAGGATCTTAAGGAAACTCAGTGAGATATGAAAAGACTCAGTTAAACAACACAATGAAATGAGAAAAAGTATTCAGAATACGAAGGAGAGGGCCGAGCCCATGGCGCACTCGGGAGAGTGCGGCGCTGGGAGCGCAGCAGCGCTCCCACCGTGGGTTCGGATCCTATATAGGGATGACCGCCGGTGCGCTCACTGGCTGAGCACGGTGGGGACAGTCTCAAAAAGGACAAAAAAAAAAAAAAAAGAATATGAAGGAGAAAATTTACAAAGAGATTAATACCCTAAAAAAGAATGTAGCAGAATACCTGGAACTGAAGGACTCATTCAATGAAATAAAAAACACAACTGAGAGCTTAGGGAGAGGTTAGAGCAAGCAGAAGAAATAATTTCTTATCTTGAAGATAGACTTTTCAAAATAAACCAGGCAGACCTAAAAAAAAAAAGAAAAAAGAATTTTAAGAAATGAAGAAAATCTAAAAGAGCTAGCAGACAAACTTAAGCACACAAACATCTGAATCATGGTGTTCCAAAAGGGGAAGAGAGAGGAAAAGCTATTGAAAACCTATTAAATGAAATAATAACTTCCCAGGGATAGGAAAAGACATGGACCTTCAGACCCAGGAGGATGAAAGATCCCCAAACACATTCAATCCAAAGATGTCCTCTCTGAGACACATTACAGTCAAACTGACAAAGCTCAAAGATAATGAGAGAATCTTAAAACCAGCAAGAGAAAAGCATCAAGTCACCTGTAAGGGAGTTCCCATCAGACTAACAGACTTCTCAAAAGAACCTCTACAGGCCAGAAGAGAATGAGATGATATATTCAAAATCCTAAAAGAAAAAAACTGCCAGCCAAGAATGCTATACCCAGCAAAGCTATCTTTCAGAAATGAGGGAGAAAGCATATTTCCCAGACAAACAAAAACTGAGGAAGTTTGTTACCATATGATTAGCCCTACAAGAAATCCTCAGAGGATTTCATTCTGCCATCACATCTTGGGCACAAGCGGTAAAAATCAGCTTTGCATCCCATGAATATTCATAACCAATTTTAAAAAATGATAATAAATAAAATAAAAAGAAATCCTCAAAGGAGTCCTGCATCTGGAATCCAAAAAATAACCACTATTATGAATACACAAGGTAGAACAAAACCCACTGGAAGAATAAAAATGGAGAAATAAATGGAGAATAAACTATGTCTTACCACCTCAAAAAACCATCAAACACCAAAGATAATCAATAAAAGGGGAAGAAAGAAAGAAAAGATATTTAACATATCTAAATGAAAATAATAAAATGTGAGGAGTAAGAAAATACCTGTCAATAACAACCCTAGCTCCATGCAGATGCAGGCAAGAAACAGAGCAGGCCCATCATCCTTAGGCAGGAGCCCAGGCCAGCATCCCCCTTCAGGAAAGAGGCAAGGAGCATGCCAAAAGCTCTACATCCTCTCTGGAGGCCCACCACCACCACTGCTACAGCTGCCACAAAAACGGGTCTACACCACAGCAGTAGCCACTGCTACTGCCCAGGTGGCATGCCAGACACCTGACTGCAGTGACACAAGGAGAGTCACAAACAGAGACCAGAAAAAGAAGATGTCTCTCTCTCCAAAGCCCACTCTACCATAATAGAAGAAGCAACTGCTCTACCATGCCCCTGCTTTATTTCTGATTTTAGTAATTTCTGTCTTCTTTCTTTTTTCTTAGTCAGTCTAGATAAAGCTTTGCAAATTTTGTTGCACTTTTTAAAGAATCAGAAAAAAAGACTATTAAGCAGTCTATAAAGCACCATTGATATAAATATTTTAATCAAACATTAACTTTACATAATACTATTAGGGCATAATAATCTTTATATATTGTGTAACTTGTTAAATATGTAACTGTCATTCATTTTCTTTTACAGACTTTGTTATGGGAGATTGAAATCAAGCTCAAAACTCAAAAAAGAAATTATTCTAAAAAAATAAAATAAAACAGTACAAGAAAAAGTCTCAGGATTTAAAAGGGTGACTTGACTGAAAACACCCACAAAAAGGTACATTAACATGAAAGTTCAGAACACCTTGTTAAAGAGAAGATCCTGGCAAAAGAAATTCTCACATAAAAGTTTAAGTGAGAAAAGTTAAAAATCACATAAAAATCAAAATGAAATCTGAATTCCCACTAGCAGCACTACAAATTAGAAAACAATGGAGCAAAGCCTTCAAAACTTCAAGTGAAAATAAATTTTAGTCTAAAATACCATACTCAGCTAATCAAGAATACAGAACCTTTTAGGCATGCATTCACTCATGATACAAGTACTTACCTCACCTGTCTCTTTTCTTTTGATGCAACTAGATTGTGTGCTTCAACAAAGCAAAAGTAAATCAAGAAATAGTAAGGCATGGCCTTAGAAAACTATGTGTCCAACACAGAAAAGTGACAAAGAAAGTTCCAGGATAACAATTGTGCAGCGAGCTCAGAAAACTATCAGATCATTGCAGCAGGAAGATGGAGTAGGTCTGGAGGGAAAAAAAAAATCACCCCATGTGTTTGATCATTTGGAAAATATTATCAATAAGCAGTCTATCACATTAGTGATAGATCACAGAAATCAAAGCCAATTTAAAATGAGGCAGTTATTAACTTTAGGAGAAAAGTAAATTATATGTAAGATAAACAATACACTTAGTATAGTGCTTAGCTAGCAATGAACAACATTTATCTTATCATACAAACATAAATGCTCACTTCCATTTTAACTAAAATTGCAAAAATAAAAAAGGGATACCTGATAGATTATGTTGTGTGTGAAAAATGTCAGGATGAAAGCACATTAAATAAAAAGAAGTTTAAAAATAAAAATAAAAATAAATAACAACCTAAATGCAAATGGATTAAAATCCCCACTCAAAAGACACAGACTGACTGATTGGATTAAAAACCTAGACCCAACTATAGGCTGTTTACAAGAGACTCAACTCACCTGCAAAGACACACACAGACTAATACTGAAGGGATGAAAAAAGATATACCATGCAAATGAAAACCAAAAATGAGCAGGAGTAGCTATTCTTATGTCAGGTAAAATAGACTTTAAATGAAAAACCATAAAAAGAGACAAAGAAGGCCACCATATAGTGATAAAGGGATCTATCCAGCAAGAAGATATATCATAAATATATATGCACCCAACACCAGAGCACCCAGATATATAAAGCAAACACTATTAGACCTAAAGAAAGAGATAGGCACCAATACAATAATAGTCAGGGACCTGAACACCCCTCTCTCAGCACTAGACAGATCATTTAGGCAACAAATAAACAGAGAAACACAGGATTTAAACCACACTTTAGTGTGGACCTGACAGATATCTACAGAACATTATGTACAACAACTACAGAATATACATTCTTCTCATCAGCCCATAGAACATTCTCCAGGATAGATCAAATGTCGAGTCACAAATCACATCTTAACAAATTTTTAAAAATTGAAGTCATTTCAGACCACAACAGATTAAAACTAAAAATCAATAACAAGCAAAACTATGGAAACCATACAAACACTTGAAAATTAAACAACATACTCCTGAACAACCTATGGGTCCTTGAGGAAATTAATCAGGAAATCAAAAAACTTCTAGAACCTAATGAAAATAAAGATACAACATAACAAAACCTGTGAGATACTGCAAAAGGAGTACTTAGAGGGAAGTTTATTGCAACAAAAGCTTAAATGAAAAAAACAGAAAGATTTCAAATAAACAACCTAATGTTATACATCAAAGAATTGGAAAAACAAGAAAAATCCAATCCCAAAATTAGTAGATGGAAAAAATAATTAAGATCAGAGCAGAGCCAAATGAAAAAGAGACGTAAAAAATGATACAAAAGATCAGTGTAACAAAAAAGTTTTTTGATAAGATAGACAAAATAGATAAGCCATTGTGTAAGGTAACGAAAAAGAAAGACGATCCAAAGAACAAAAATCAGAACTGAAAAAGGAGGTATTACAACCAGTAACACAGAAATACAAAGAATCATTAGAGACTATTATAAACAATAATATGCAAACAAATTTGAAAACCTGGAGGATATGGATAATTTATGGACATATATAAACTAATCTGACTGAACCAAGAAGAAATAGAAAACCTGAACAGACCAATAACAAGCAATGAGTTGGAAGCAGTGATCAGGAGTCTCCCAACAAAGAAAAGCCCAGAACCAGAAGGCTTTACCACTGAATTACACCAAACCTTTAAAGAGGATCTAACACCAATTCTCTACAAGCTATTCTAAGTAACGGAAACAGAGGCCATTCTCCCAAACTCATTCTGAGGCCAGCATCACCTTGACACCAAAACCAGACAAAGAAAAAACAAACAAAAAAAGAAAACTACAGGCCAATATTTCTGCTGAATATAGGCACAAAATCTTCAAGAAAATATTAGCAAACACATCAAAAAAATTATACGCCATGATAAAGTAGGATTCATCCCAGGTATGCAAGGATGGTTCGGTTCATCATACACAAGTCTATAAATGTGATACACCACATCAATAATGTCAAGGACAAAAAACATATGATTATCTCAATAGATGCAGAAAAAGCATTTGACAAAATTCAACATCTTTTTATGGCAAAGACTTTCAGCAAATTAGGCATAGAAGGAAAGAATCTCAGCATAATGAAAGTCATATGCAACAAACTCACCACCAATATCATCCTGAATGGGGAAAAGCTGAAAGCTTTTCTTAAGAACAGGAAAAAGACAAGAATGCCCACTCTCATCACTCCTATTTAACATAATATTGGAAGGACTAGCCTGAGCAATCAAGCAAGAAAATGAAATTAAGGGGATCCAGATTGAAAAAGACAAAGTCAAACTGTCCCTGTTTGCCAATGACATGATCCTATATAGAGAAAAACCTAAAGACTCTAAGAAAATAAACTCTTAGAACTAATAAACAATATCAGTAAACTTGCAGGAAACTAAATCAACATGCAAAAATCAGAAAGTCAGTAGGATTTTAATATTCTAATAACAAACTAGCAAAAAAATAAAACAAGAAAGCAAGCCCACTTACAATAGTCACCAAAAAAGAAAATACCTACGAATGAATTTAACCAAGCTGGTGAAAGAACTCTATAACAAGAACTACAAATCAGAGCTGAAAGAAATTAAAGAGGATACAAAAATATGGAAGGACATTCCAGGCTCTTGGTTCAGAAGAATTAACGCTATGTAAATAAATGTCCATACTACCAAAAACGATCTACAGATTCAACGTAATCCCCATCGAAATACCAATGACATTCCTTACATAGTAGAAAAAATAATCCCATCAGTACAGTCATATGTAACACCAAAAGACCCAAATATCCAAAGAAATTCTGAGCAAAATAA
The DNA here is from genome assembly GCF_000696425.1 of Galeopterus variegatus. Lineage (NCBI taxonomy): Eukaryota > Metazoa > Chordata > Mammalia > Dermoptera > Cynocephalidae > Galeopterus > Galeopterus variegatus. The sequence goes on along the minus strand of NW_007732405.1, from coordinate 12,349 downwards.
ATAAAGCCAGAGGCATAACATTAACTGACTTCAAATTACACTACAAAACCATAGTAACTAAAAAAAAACTTGGTACTTGCATAAAAATATACACTCAGACAAATGGGACAGAATAGCAAACTCAGAAATCAACACACATATTTACAGCAACAAGAACATACACTGGAGAAAAGAATGCTTCTTCGATAAATGGTGCTGGGAAAACTGGACATCCATATATAGAAGAATGAAACTATACCTGTACCTCTTGCCGTATACCAAAATCAACTCAAAATGGATTAAAGACTTAAGTATAAGACCTGAAACTATAAATCTCCTAAAAGGAAACACAGGGGAAACACTTCAGGAAGTAGCACTGAGCAAAGACTTTATGAATAAGACCACAAAAGCCCAGACAACAGAAGAAAAAATAAGCGAATGGGATTATATCAAATTATAAATGTCCATCAATGGATAACTGGGTTAGAAAAATGCTATATATATGAACAATGGAATAGTGAAAACTACTCATCCAGAAAAAAGAATGAAATTCTGCCATCCACAGCAACATGGATGAAGTTAGGAAAACTATGTTAAGTGAAACATGCCAGGCAGAGAAAGTACCACATGTCCTCTCACTCATAAGTCAGAGCTGAAAGAAAGAAACAAACAAAAAACAGTCACAGTAATTCCTTGAACTTTCAAAAGGAGAGAACAGAACTGAGACCACCAGAGTGGGAAAAGGAAAAGGTGGTTAGGGAGAAACTAGTAAAAGGCCACAAAAAATGATTACACTGTGTAATGTTGAATATATTAATTATCCTAATGGGAGCATCACATATTGCACACAAGTATGGATATATAACACTGTACCAACTCTACAGATATGTACAATCATTATGTTTCAATAAATAATTAAATTAAATTTTAAACAGTACAGTATACCCACACATTTCTCTTAATTTGAAAACAAAAAAGTGGGGGCCGGCCCGGTGGCGCACTGCTACAGTGAGCTGCTTGGGAAGTGCGGCGGTGCTCCCGCCGAGGGTTCGGATCCCACATACAGACCGGTTCCTGCTCACTGGCTGAGCGAGGTGCGGGGGCAACACTGAGGGTTGTGATCCCGTTGCTGGTCACGCCACATACAGACCGGTTCCTGCTCACTGGCTGAGCGAGGTGCGGGGACAACACCGAGGGTTGTGATCCCGTTGCTGGTTACGAAAAAAAAAAAAAAGACAAAAAAAGAAAAGAAAACAAAAAAGTGGAATAATTGAGGCTAAGTAAAAATAAACTTTTCTTTATATTACTTGAAAAATATAGTTTTAAGCAATGGACTAGATACCCAGATGTATCTTAAAAACATAGTCCTACGAGGATTTTTTAAATGTAAGGAATAGAATAAGATCTACATAATGTCATTTATGCAAATGTAAAATACATATACACAAAGCAATAATAAGCATTTAATAAGAGTATAATCAAAATAAAAGGCTACATGGTGAACACATTGGAATGGCCCATGTGGGAATTGGAGAGTGGGGAAGCCATGTATGAATGGAGAATGAAGATAAACAGAATAATTATTTTTAGAAAGTAAGCCTTACATTGGATCAATGATGGCACTCTGCTATGAGTTAATAAAAATCAACTTTCTGTAACACAGTCCAGAAAATTATAACATCAATCAATCAAAGCCTATGTGTAATTGTGACAAAGTTAAAAACTCTGAGGATAATAACAAAGATAATGATTAATTACTTCAACATGAAATGTAATCATATCAGGCCAATGATTATTATGCCCGCGTGTAGTTCAGGATCCTAAAAAATTTATTGGTAATAGTCTGCTCTTTTTTTCATGATTTCTCTCATTGATTTTAATCCCAAAATAAGTGACTAAAGCCAAATCTGGGCTTTGATTTCCTCCAGTGCAAGATCATCTCCAGGAATGTATGGAAATAAGGGTACAAATATGAAATAGTAAGAACAGGAAAACTTGTTGATAAATTGAATATGAACAAAGGGTGAGGTTAAGGACAACACACAGTTTTCTAATTTGGGGAAGTGAGTGAATAAGGAAACTATTGACTGGGAATAGGAACACTGGTGGGAGAAAAGGTGCTGAGAATTAAACATCTCAATATTCAATGCATTAGTGATTTTTTTAATTTTTTAATTTTTTGTTTTTATTTTACTTCTCAAAACACTTTGTACTTGATTTTCATGCCCCTTTACCCATTCCTCTTCACTCCACCCCTCACCCCCCACATTATATCTGTTCACTTGACTTAAATAGTTCAAGGAATTTTTCTGGTTATTCTGTCTTCTTCCCACCCCCCTTTATTTATTTGTGTTTTTATTTGTTTATTTTTAGCTCCCACAAATAAGTGAGAACATGTGGTATTTCTCTTTCTGTAGTTTTTATTTGTTTATTTTTAGCTCCCACAAATAAGTGAGAACATGTGGTATTTCTCTTTCTGTAGTTTTTATTTGTTTATTTTTAGCTCCCACAAATAAGTGAGAACATGTGGTATTTCTCTTTCTGTATCTGACTTGTTTCACTTATATAATTTTCTCTAAGTCCATCCACGTTATTGAGAATGGTAGTATTTCATTCTTTTTTATAGCAGAGTAGCATTCCATTGTGTAGATGTATCACAGTTTCCTTATCCACTCATCAGATATAGATGTATCACAGTTTCCTTATCCACTCATCAGATAATGGACATTTGGGCTGGTTCCAGCTCTTAGCTATTGTATATAGAGCTGCAGTAAACATTGGAATACAGGTATCCCTTTCTCATGATGATTTCCATTCCTCTGGGTATATTCCCAGCAGTGGAATCACTGGGTATATGGTAAATCTATCTGTAATTGTTTGAGGAACCTCCATATCATTCTCCATACAGGTTGCACCATTTTGCAGCCCCACAAACAGTAAATGAGAGTTCCTTTTTCACCACAACCTCTCCAGCACTTTTCATTCTCAGTCTTTTGGATGTTGGCCATCCTAACTGGAGTGAGATGGTATCTCAGTGTGGTTTTGATTTGCAATTCCCAGATGCTGAGTGATGTTGAGCATTTTTTCATGTGTCTGTTGGCCATTCATATATCTTCCTTTGAGAAATGCCTATTCAGCTCTTTTGCCCATTTTTTAATTTGGTAATTTGGTTTTTTGCTGTAAAGTCGTTTGAGTTCCTTGTATATTCTGCATATTAATCACCTGTCAGATGTCTATTTTGCAAATATTTTCACCCACTCTGCTGGTTGTTTTTTCACTTTGTTGATTGTTTCTTTTGCTGTGCAGAAGCTTTTAGTTTGATATAATCCCATTTGTTTATTTTACCTTTAGTTGCCTGTGCTTTTGGGATCCAGGTCATGAATTCTGTACCCACTCCTACTTCCTGGAGTGTTTCCCATATGTTTTCTTTTAAAAGTTTTATAGTTTCAGGATGTGTATTTAATTCTTTAATCCATTTTGAGTTGATTTTGGTATATGGTGAAAGGAACAGGTCTAGTTTCATTTTTCTACATATTAGTATCCAGTTTTTCCAGCACCATTTGTTAAAAAGACAGTCTCTTCCCCAGTAGGTATATTTGCTGCCTTTGTCAAATAATACATGGTTGTAAGCATATGGATTGATTTCTGGGCTCTCTATTCTATTCCATTGATCTGTGTGTCTGTTTTTATGCCAGCACCATGCTGTTTTGGTTATTATAGCTTTGTAATATAGTTTAAAGTCAGGTAGTGTTATGCCTCCAGCTGAATTTTTTTTGCTCAGGATTGCTTTGGCTATGTGTGGTCTTTTGTTGTTCCATATAAATGTCTGGACAGCTTTTTCTATCTCAGGGAAAAATGTCACTGGAATTTTGATGGGGATTGCATTGAATCTGTAGATCACTTTGGGTACTATGGACATTTTCACAATGTTAGTTCTTCCCATGCAAGGACATGGGATATCTTTCCAACTTCTTGTGCCCTCTTTAATTTCTCTCAACAATGGTTTGCAGCTCTCTTGTAGAGATTTTTCACATCCTTGATCAGCTTTATTCCTAAATATTCTATTTTTTGGGTAGCTACTGTAAATGGGCTAGCTTTCTTGATTTCTTTTTCTGTATGTACACTGTTGGAGTATAGAAATGCTACTGATTTTCATGTGTTGATTTTGTATCCTGCAACTTTGCTGAAATCATTTATCAACTCTACGAGTTTTTTTATAGAAGCTTTAGGCTGTTCAATATGTGGGATCATATCATCTGCAAAAAGAGACAGCTTGACTTCATCCTTTCCAATCTGGATGCCCTTTATTTCTTTCTCTTCTGTAATTGCTCTGACTAGTATTTCCAACACTCTGTTGAATAGGAGTGGTGAGAGTAGGCATCCTTGTCTAGTTCCCCATTCAGGATGATATTGGCAGTGGGCTTATCATTTATCACTTTAATTATGTTGAGATACTTTCCCTCTATGCCTAACTTGTGGAGAGTCTTTATCATGAAAGCATGTTAATTTTGTCAAATGCTTTTGCAGCATCAATAGAGATTATCATGTAGTTTTTGTATTTGCTTTTATTAATGTGGTGTATCACATTTATTGATTTGCATATGTTGAACAAACCTTGCATCCCTGGGATGAATCCCATTTGATCATGGTGTATAATTTTCTGTATGTGTTGCTGTATTCTGTTAGCTAGTGTTTTATTGAGGATTTTTGCATCTATATTCATAAAGGATATTGGCCTGTAGTTTTCTATTTTTGATGCATATTTCTCTGGTTTGGGTATCATGGTGATATCTGCCTCATAAAATGAGTTTGAGAGAATGGCCTCTGTTTCAGTTTTTTGGGACAGTTTGTAGAGAATTGGTATCAGTTCCTCTTTGAAGATTTGGTAGAAATCTGCAGTAAACCTATCTAGTCCTGAACTTTTCTTTGTTAGGAGCCTTCTGATAACAGCTTCAATCTTTTTTATTGTTATTGGTCTGTTCAGATATTCTATATCTTCTTGACTTAGTTTTGGTGATCTGTGTGCATCCAGAAATTTATTCATTTCCTCCAGATTTTCCAATATGTTGGCATATAGAAGTTTATACTAGTCTCTAATGATTCCTTGTATTTCTGAAGTGTCAGTTGTAATACCACCTTTTTCGTTTCCAATTTTTGTTATTTGCGTCTTCTCTCTTCTTAGTTAATCTTGCTAAAGGTTTGTCGATTTTATTTATCTTTTCAAAAACCAACTTTTTGTTTCATTGACCTTTTGTATTGTTTTTTATATTTCTATTTCATTTAGTTCTCTCTGATCTTAATTATTTCTTTCCATCTACTAACCTTATGTTTGGATTGTTCTTGTTTTTCTAGATCTTTAAGGTGAAGTGTTAGGTTGTTTATTTGCCATCTTTCCATTCTTCTGAAGTAAACATTTAATGTGATAAATTTCCCCCTTAATACTGCTTTTGCAGTATCCCACAGGTTTGGGTATGATGTGTCACTATTTTCATTAGTTTCAAGAAATTTTTTGATTTCCTGTTCAATTTCTTCTTGCACCCACATGTCATTAAGTAGAATGCTGTTTAATTTCCATGTGTTTGTATAGGTCTCAGAGTTTTGTTGATTATTGATTTCTAATTTTAATCCATTGTGATCTGAAAAGATACATGGAATGATTCCAACTTTTTTGAATTTAATAAGACTTGCTTTGTGACCTAACATGTGGTCTATCCTGGAAAATGTTCCATGTGATGATGAGAAGAATGAATATTCTGAAGTTGTTGGATGGAGTGTTCTATAGATATCTGCCAAATCCAATTGGTCTAAAGTATTGTTTAGATCTTGTGTTTCTCTGTTGATTTTTTGCCTAGATGATCTGTCCAATGATGAGAGTGGGATGTTCAGGACCCCTGCTCTTATGGTGTTAGTGTCTATATCTTTCTTTAGATCTAATAGTGTTTGCTTTGCAAATCTGGCTGCTGTGACATTAGGTGCATATATATTTATGATTGTTATGTCTTCTTGATGGATAGATCCTTTTATCATATAGTGGCCTTCTTTATCTCTTTTTATGGTTTTTGCTTTAAAGTCTATTTTATCTGATATAAGAATAGCTACTAAATCTCGTTTTTCATTTCTATTTGCATGATATATCTTTTTCCATCCTTTCACTCTTCATCTATGTGTGTCTTTACAGGTCTAGTGACTCTCTTGAAGACAGTGTATTAATCAGTCCATCTTTTTAATCCAATCAGTCAATCTGTGTCTTTTGAATGGGGAATTTAATCCCTTTACATTTAGAGTTATTATTGAAAGGTGTTGATTTACTCCTAGGATTTTACTGCTATGTGTTTAGATGTCTTAAGGTGATAGGTAAACTACTTTTTTCTCTTTTGTTAGCACTTTTGTTTTGCTGGTAGGTACTGTTCTTTCTTCCATATTCATGGCAGTGATGGTTGTTTTTGTGGTATCAAACCCAGTACTTCCTTGAGAATTTCTTGTAGGGCTTGCATTAGTGATTTTTATAAGGCCATTTGTCATAGCTTACCCCAATGCATGCCAAAGGTCAAGTCGGGTGAAGCATTTCTATAAAGCTTCAGAAAGCTCTCTAATGATCTGGTTTGATCCAGAAGCAAAGGGCAGAATATTTATAACATCCTCCCTGAATATTTTTTTCCACACAGACGTTTCATGAGCATGCAATATTATTTCTCACAACTGAGGCTTTGACGAGCACAGAGCAGCAGAGAATTTAAGGCCATATTATCTAACTAGATGCCTAAAAGTCAGACATTCATGTTAGACAACCATCTAAGTACCAGTAGGCAGCAATATGCATCACACCCCACATTCTCTTTAACAATGTGATGCCAACACTTCTCCACCAAGAAGTGTGATCTAAGCTTCCTCACTCTGAACCTAATGGATGTGCATAACTTCTTCAACTAATAGATCATGATGAAAGGGATACTAACTTCTCAGCCTTGGTCATGAAAGATTATATAGCTTCCACTTGACTTTCTCCCTCCTAGGACACATACCTTGGACTCTCAGGGCCAATGCTTAAGAAGTATAGCTATCGCAAAGCTTCCAAACTGAAAAAATCACATGAAGAGACTACATAGATAGATGTCCAAGGTGAGCCCATTTTTCTAGACCCAATGTGTTGGAGTCCTTAGTCCTCACAACCTTACAAGAGAATGAAGAAACTTTAGAAAAGTCCTCAGGTCTAGCCACAATCTTACTGCAACTAGATGAAAGACTCAAGCCAAAATTGCCTTGCTCAGCCTCTCCTGAATTCTTGACCACAGAAGCACCATCTGAGATTTTTTAAGTCATTTTGTTTAAAATCACTGAAGTTTTGAATGACCTGTTATGTATCAATAGATAACTTTAGCAGTCTTTCATGGAAGTTGAAGAGTTTAACCAGGATGTGTCCCTGCATGGATGGCTACCCTGCCTACATACAGAAGGAAAATCTGTGAGTAAGCCTTAGAGTTGGATGATTAAAATTCTCATTTACTTGTCTTTGTTGCTGCTTTTTTTTTTTTTTTTTTTGTCCTTTTTGAGACCGGCCACACGGCGCTCAGCCAGTGAGCGCCCCGGCCATCCCTATATAGGATCCAAACCCACGGCGGGAGCACTGCTGCTTTCCCAGCGCCGCACTCTCCCAAGTGCCCCATGGGCTCAGCCCGTTGCTGCTGTTATTTGCTAACATTTACTTACTGCTTTTTATGTACCAGGCACTACTACTCCCAACAACCCATTGAAGCATATAGTATTTTATTGCCACTTTATATTTTAGGAAAATAAAGCACAGTTGAGTAACTGTTGAAGTTCAAAAACTGTCCATAAGGGAACATTTTTCAGTGGCGGAGTCTGATTCCAGGCCTACCTTTCTAACCATCATGCCTTACTATTTGGGGCACATTTTGTGTTTGACCTCAATTCATAAACCTTTGGGGGTGGTAACACAACTGAAATGGAACTATAAAAACACAACCTGGCTCCAAACAAGCCTACTAAAATTTTCACAATAATGATGTTGCTTTATGGACCCAAGCAAAGCCACCTGCAATGCTCTGGTCTTATAGAACAACAATCTAATTATATATATAATCTAATTATAGAGGTCTCTAATGTTAACATGCAATGAAACAAAACAGACTAATATGTAAATCTGAACAATTATCTTGACTCATAGCAAAGGTCATCTTAAAAAGGATGCCATTAAGAGGCATATAAACAAATTGGGGTAAGGAGCCCTACGACAACTGTGTCAAATCTCTTTCTAACACAATGTAACAAATACTGAGTGTTCAAGAAATGCTAATATGGACATAAAGAATGTTATCTTAACTAAAGCAAAGAGAATCAAAGAAGAATCAAGGGGAAAATATTTAATTTTTGTCTCAATCCACAGAAAGCACTACATTTAAATCAACCGTCAACCACTTTAAAATGAAAGTACTGGCAGAAATTCAACATAGTTCATTGTGTCTCCTGAGGCATCATTACTATGTGTTTTCCTTTTTAAAAATCACACTTAAACACTCTCTGTCCTATAAACTGTTAAGAAGTATCACTGTATTATTATTTCATGATGAAGTAAGTGGTCTCAGCACGTGTGTGGCTAGCTGTGGGTGGGATTGGAATGGGAAGTCCTTCTCAAAATAAATATACACCATCAAGACCATCCAAAGCATTTCTAACAAGGACTTGTGATGATGGGTGCTGTATTTTGATTCCCTCACTGCTGCGCACATAATTTGCCTGCAGTCCATAAAGCATAACTCTACTTCATAAAAATCTAAGAGATTTTTTTTTAATTTGGCGTGAGTTGTTTAAATACGAATTTTAAATACAGTAAGAAATGCCTGAAGCATACTTTCCCCAAAGCTAAATTTTAAATTAAATTTCCCTAAGGCTCAGTAACATTGCATGCAACACTGTTGGTTGAGTCCTCGGAACATCTTTTAAAGATACAACAGTGGAAATTCCTGGCTATTTATCTTCAGGCAAACAGTACAAATTCCTGGCTATTTATCTTCAGGCAAAACCAAAACAGATAAGGGTCATTCCCAGCAGTGATGGATTTATTAGTCCATTTCTGTCACTTACAACAGAAAACCTGAAACTGGGTAATTTATAAAGGAATGAAATCTATTTCTTACAGTTCTGGAGGCTGGGAAGTCCAAAGTTCAGGGAATACATCTGGTTAAGGTTTTCTTGGTTCAGAGTCCCATGGAGGTGCAGAGGGTCACATAGCAAGACTGGGCTGAGCAAGAGAGCTAATCTTTTCACTTGCCCTCCTTATAAAGCCATCAAGACCACACCCACTACTCCATAAATTGATCAATCCATTCACAAGGACACAGTCCTCACAACCTTATCACCTCTTAAAGGTCCCACCTTTCAAATACCAAAATTGAATTTCCTGCCCTCTTAAAGTTTCCAATACATGAACTTTTGGTGAACATATTTAACCCATATCAATGAAACTTAAGAAAAACTAAGCAGAGATTGACCACAGTTCATATCTACCACCTTGGAAAGTAATGACCATCACAAAAAGAACAGGATTTTCAATAATTCTACCACCAAATGACCTTTAGAAATACCAGGAATAACCCCTGGAGTAGACTCCCAACTTGAACTATCTCCCAACTTGAACTATCCCAACTTGAGCCATTATTATGTGGGGGGAAGTTTCCTAAATATATTCCTCCACATATTTTGCAACTCTCCTTAAATCCCCCACCACAGTTCTATATCATACTTTTTTCCCCATCGCCACCTCACTGGCAGCTTCTACCTCTAACTTATTTCCAAAGTTCCTCTTCTATGTGGTATTATGATCACCTAAAATTCATGTGGAATTGAAGCAGGGTGTAAACATTTGCACAAAAATAAAATATTCCAGGGACACAGTTGAATGTACTTCAAATTCAACATATCTAAATCCCACTCATTCAAAATGCATCTCCTGACTTTTCTGTTAACATAAATGGTATGACACTTCTAGTCTCTAAAGCTAGAAAATTACAAGCGAACTTCTCCTTTCATTCCTATAAGGAAATAAAATAAGTCTCATTAATTCTTTCTTTAAATTGTCCTTTGTTTCTGCCCCTTCCTTTCTATTTTCACTCCCACACCACTGGTTCAGACATTTATCTTTTCATGTCTGGACTATTTCAGCAGTCACCTATGCCAACCTTCCTATATCACTAATATATCTTGTCCCTCCCTCATTCTAAACCTTTAATGGGTCTCTGTTGCCTCCAAATTATAGTTCAAGTTTCTTAGCTAGGCATCTGAGTCTGTATGTTGGCATTTCTTAAAAATTTAAACATTCGCATACCATATGATCTAGCCATTCTGTTCCAAGTATTTACCCATGAGAAGTGAAAGCATAGGTCCATACAAAGATTTGTGAGTGAACATTCATAGTAGCTTTATTTGTAATGGTGAAAACTGGAAGTAATCCAAATGCCCATCAACAGGTGAGTGGCTAAACAAATGGTGGTAAATCAATCCCATGAATACTACTTACCAACAAAAAGAATGAACTATAAATATATTCAACAACATAGATGAATCACAGAATAATTATCTTGAGTGAAAGAAGCCAGACAAAAACATTTATATAAAGTTCTAGAAAATTCATACTAATGTACAGTGACAGAAAGCATATCAGTGGTTGCCTGGGTACAGGAAGTAGGAAGGTAAGAGGGCTGGAAAGGGAGAATTAATTACAACAATGCTCAAAGAAACTTTTGACAGAGATGGGTATGTCTATTATCTTGATCATGGTGATAGTTTCAGTTACACACATATGTCAAAACTTATCAAATTGCACATGTTAAATATTTGCTGCATATTATATATCAATTATACCTCAATAAAGCTGTTCAAAAGAAAATCTTACCTCTGATCACTCGCCTTCCAGAATATGCTCTTGGGTCAAACTGGTCAACTAACTAACATAAGAATGCATATGAAACTTCCTATGTCTCTATTTTTCCTGCTGCCGTCCTTGCCACCTAAATACCCTACTACTTGCTCTTCAGAGCACAGTTGATTCTACACTTTCTCCACTGATACTTACCAGACCACTCCAGCCTGTACATTTCTTCTTCCTCCAAATTTCTAAATTTTGAAAACACTATAACCATCATTTGGCAACTCTAATTATAATAGAGTTAAACCTAAGTTTGAGTCCTAATTCTATAGTTTATTTGCTCTGTGACCCTAAAAATATTTATAATAATAGTACCCACTTGATAAAGTCACTAAATGTAAATTGCCAGCATGTTGTAAGCACCCAATCTTTGTTTTATTAGATTTATTATATGTTTCCTAGTGCTGTTTTTTTATATAAAATATTTTTAGAAAGGGTGGTAGAATTGTCTGGTCTTCTCGATGGTGCCTACCAGAAATAAGTTCTTCTAAGTCTTTTACATAACAGACAATAATTAGTTGGTTTGATTTTCCTTTTCCTGCCATACTCTTTTCTGAAAGAGAGAGAGATGAGTTTTGGATTTAAAATACTGCCTTGACTGTTCCAAATATTAAGTTTTTCTGCTAGAGTAAGCTTAAACTGAGTCCAGACATTATATTTAAATAATAAAATGCACTTAGTCATACACTCAGAATTTCACTTTGCTTAGCTCCAAATAATAAAGTAATCCCTACCAAGTATTTATCATCTAGATGATGAGGTACAAAGGAGTTTGAACTAAGCCCAGGATGACAAGTATAAAAAGTGACTAAACACAATTTGAACCAATGCCTGTCTGATTATGTCATGATATTTCTAACAATTGGCCATTCTTTTACTTTCATCAGTTGCATTTTGGATAACAAAATTCAGATTATAGCCTTTCAATAGTCAATCATTAATTTATTTGTATTAATTTACTCCCATAATGCTGCATCTCACCTAATAAAGGGTACTTTCTCCTGGGAAACAGGTCTCAAGATGTTTTGGTTTCTTAAAATATTTTTTGTCCAATAAATCTGGTAAAATTTTTTCTTCACTGGGAACTTTTCTTTGGGGAAAGTGAAGGAAGCCTGAGAGTCAGTTGCTATTTTGTGTTTTCTATATAGAACCTAGAGTAACTAACTAGTTTAGCAGCACAGACAATGCACTTCACTGTTTACCTAATTCACCGTCAAAGTGTTTATTTGACTTTTCTTCCAATGGAGCCATGAAGATTTAATTAAGAGAAATGACCACTTCCCCTTAAGCAATAGGAAGGCAGAGGACGAAATCACCAATCCAAATAATTAGATACCTAATTGGTGCCTGTGGTGAATTGAATTATGTCCCCCCAAACTCACTGAATCTTGAATTGTGTCCCCCAAGTTTTATGTATTAGAAACTTAG
>NW_007732404.1:132727-133885 GCF_000696425.1 Galeopterus variegatus | reverse complement strand
GAGGTTTGGTGTCCTCTGCAGTGTATAACCCCAACCTCCTTTGGGAGTTGTGCAGCTTCAACAGCTTATGTTAGATTTACTATGGCATAAACCGCCTGGAGGGCGGGCATGGAGGTTGTGCTCCCATCTATGAACCTCATAATGGGATGCAGGGAGATGTGTGAAAAGGGATTGAGAAAGAGGTCTAAAGCCTCCATGCAATTGTGTTTTAAGGGTCATGAGTGCTTGGGGATGAGAGTGGCTGGATATAAGGGAGAGCAAGATTTAAGGAGAACTGGGAGTTTTTAATGAAAGTAAGGTGAATAAGTTGTAGGTGGGAAGGGGAGAGAATTAACTTGGCCTTATAGCTGAGAAGGTCTTGACTGTTTGTTGTTTAAAAGTTAGTTTAGAGATTTCTTATGTTAAACAGGTGGCTGCCACCAAGGCCTGTAAACAGGGGCTCATTCTTGTGATGTGGTATATAGTTATTTAGAGAGGTATGTAACTGCGGAGAAAATATCTCCAGCCTTTTGTCCTAAAACCCTGACTGCCAGTGTTTGGGTTTTGGTGATATATAGGATAAAAGGATGAGATAGGGTTGGGAGAGATAGAGCCGGGGCTGCGAGGAAAGTGGCTTTTAATCACAGGAAGGGAGAACAAATGAGCTTTGTGGGATCTAAAGGAATGGTAGGATCCCCTTTGGCTGCCCCATAAAGTGGCTTTGCTAGCACACCAAAGTTAGGAATCCATAGGTGAAGATCCCCTGCAAGCCCCAAGAAAGAAAGGATTTCACCTTTTGTGGTAGGAGTAGGGAGTTCAGAAATTAGACTCGAACTGAAGGAGAAGAAATTTGGGCCTCGCTGGGGACACTGGATATCCCCTGGAGGCCAGCAAATTAAGGAGAGCAACAGTGTGGGCCTGTGAATCCTCATAGAAGGGGCTACAAAGGAGGAGGTCATCCACATATTGTATTAAAGTGCTAGAGGTTGGGGGAAGTTCAGATAAGACTTGAGCTAAGGCCTGGCTGGAAAGTGGGGGCTATCCCAAAACCCCTGAGGTAGTACCATCCAAGTAAGTTGTTGGGAATGACATGTGTCAGGATTAGTCCTGTACTAAACAATATGACCCCTTAGGCTTTATAACTGGAAGGATGGGTGTATTAAAAGGCAAGTGGGGGGC
>NW_007732404.1:122069-131010 GCF_000696425.1 Galeopterus variegatus | reverse complement strand
GCTTTGGAGTATGTGAGCCACGGATGGCATTAGCCAGGAGCTGGTATTTGGCCTGATCTCTGTTATAGTTTTCTGAATATCAGGGGTGGATTGGGTAATGAAATGAGAGTGTAAGAGGGCCATGCCTGCAGGGGAGTTTGAGTCTATATGTGTGTATTCATGTAAAGCATCAGAGAGGCGGGTTAGGAACTCGCTGGGATTTTCACTGGATCTCTGTGTGATCTCTCTAAGCTTGTCATAATTGACTGACTTGTGAGTAGCCTTTTGGAGGCCATGAAGTAGGTGTGTGATCATGTTATCCTGGAGATCTCGATCTCCGTGGCCAGCCTGGTAGTTCCAATTTGGGTCCGTGCAAGGAACAGCAATGGCTCCCACAGGCTGCCTACTATTTTGAGCATGTACCTGAGCTGCCATCCAGACCTGCTCCCTGTACATCGACTCAGACAATTCCTTCCGTCCTAGCCACTTCATGGAAGTGTTATAAAAAGCCGGAACTGAGGTGGGGCTGTTACCTGAGAAGGGGGAGAAGGGGAGGAGTTGGGCTGAGGATGAGTGTCTGGAGGTCAGGTGTGGGGAAGAGAGAGAAATGTAGAGGGCTGATGGATCAGAAGATTGATCCGAGTCTGGAAGGAGAGGTTGAGTATGAGCTAGGAGAATTTGAGATATAGGACAGTTTTGACAGAGAAAAAGAAGAACACATTCAGAGATAAGAGAAGGTCTGAACAAGGAATCTCTACAGCTTTTGCTGCTTTGGTGAGTGTCCATCGAGTGCCATCTTGTGGCCACTGGGATCCATTGTAAAGAGGTGTTGGAGTTTTAATGTCTCCCTGGAGGCCGAGAAATTGGCCAGGAGACGGCCTAAGGACGTAGAGCATGGAGGTTCGGATCATGAGGATCCTGTGTAGAGGGTGAGAAAGGGCAGTCAATCCTGGTAGAAGAAGAGTGTCAGCAAAGGGCATCTCCTTTGGTGCCCACCTTCTTTTCGAGAGAAAAGCTACTGACCAGCTAGAGGAGCGTCCTCCAATAGCTGGGGGCACAAGAAGAGTTCCCTCGGCCAGGCACCTGGGCTTCATAGAGACCAAAGTCATAGAGAGTAGTCAGGGGAACCATAGACGTAGGCAGGACAGACCCACGGACTCACCCTGAATTTGAGGCTGCTGTTGGATGTGTTGGTCTGAAAAGGCGAAAGTAGAGAGTCCTGGAGGCATCCAGTTTTGGCAGGTCCAGGAAGGGCGGCGAGGGCCAATCACCCGTCCACAACGTCGGCCAAAGCCCTTCCCAGGTTTTGGCACCATAATGAAAGAAAGAAGCCGAGATGCCGGGTACCATTCAAGCTTCATTAAAGAAAGAAATCTGCTGGGCTGTGCTCAAAATGGAGGACAGCCTGGGACTGCCCTGAAAATGGGGGACAGCCCCAACAATGGGTTTGCCAGGGTTTATATTAGCTTTTGGGCGTGAAATGTACAGGGGGAGGGACCATTAGGTTGATGTAACGGGGTGGAGAACTGCGCCCGCCGATGCAGAAGCCGGAAAGTTGTTTCTAAGTCAGTAGGCTTCTCATAAAGGGAAGTGGGGAGGGGCGGGGAGGAGGTTGGCGGCGCCATTTTGTACTTGGGCTTGTCTAAAGTGGCGCTGGTTATGTTGCAGATCTATTAATGTTTAACTAGTTTTAATGTGTTCTAAGCTTTATTGGATGTATTTAATGTATATTTACATTAATGCAATGTGAAATGTTCAGTATTTATGATCTGTAATATAGATTGTGAAAATGTAGTGATTTCCTTTTATCAAAGTTTATCCTTGCTTTTAAATAACTTTTTTGAAAGAGGTAAAGCCTTTATTCATTCATTTATTCATTTTATTCTTTCATTCATTTGTTCAACAAACATTTATTAAGTTTCTGTTATGTAGTATTCATTATCTGTGCCTCAAACATTATTGTATAAGTAAATAACATATCCAATATCTGGAAAGAGAGTACTTACTTAGCTTTTCCCTATCCTGTGGTAGAATTCTGGTAAAATCTCAAATTCCAAATTTAGCCTGTCTTGGTTATATTTGTCTCTCCGTTTCTTTCTGTGATAGGTTCCCTGAAAACATGTAACTTAAAATTGTTCCTGTTATGAATGGTAAGGTGGCTTTAAGTTACCAATAAAAGATTCCTAAGCTGAAAGAATAGCAGACAAAGGATTGAAATAAAGACAAATGCTTTCCAGCTAAGAACTTTATGGTTTTATGTATTTGAGACAGATTTTCATATGGTTCTGTGTAAGTATACACTGTGTGTATAGTTTATAAATACTAAAGCAGCTGTGATTCAACTAAAAGAGCACTGGGGAATCAGAATATGAGGACTGAAATCCCAGCCATGTCACTGACTGGGAGCATAAGCTTGTCCAATGCATACATACTCTGAACATCAATTTCCTAACCTTTATAGTGGGAATAACAATTTCTGTCTCATGGGATGGCTGTGAAAAAATGTATTTGAAAGTTCCTGTTTCCTAAACACTAATTAGAATTTTTAAAAAGTTCTCTCCTATTCCCTGAATTATCTTTCTTCTGAGATTATTTTCCTATTTTTATGTTTGTTGTTGGTTTTTTGTTTTTGTTTTTTTTTTTCAGGTTGCAAGCTTTTTTCAAGTGTCTGATGATCTTTGGTGGCCTATTTATATTTAAGAATGGGACATCCACAGAGTTGACTAACAGTTGTGTATAAATGGTCAGTGCTGGTCAACTGTGAACCTTTGCTTTAGGGTGAGTGGGTAGGAGACTGTCTGTTAGGCCATGAGCTCATAAATGACATAGTTGTACTAGTATGCTCAAAACAATTTATTTAATTTTGTAAGAGAAGAGCTTTTTAATTTTTTAACAGTAAGTAAATGCTGAGGTGCCCAACATTTAGCACATGGAGATAAGTGAGAATGTTTCAGGCAATTAGTTGACTGTGAAGGCCACATATTTTCCATTAATACCCATTATTTTTAGCCTGACACATTCCACACACCCCCCCAACCCTCCGCCCCGCTACAGTCAGGTCTTTATAGGGTTCTGCAGAGCATTTGGCCCTCAGGAGGAGGACCTCAGGACCCTCCAGGCCTTCTTCTAGGCTGTACTTTCCATCATTCTGCTTCACCAAAAATAGGATTATTAAGTGAATATATACATATTTAAAGGTAAGCTTGCCCCTTACTCCCAACGTCCTTCTCCCACTTGGCTCCTAAAATGCTGGCAGCCAGCTTTATCCTACAGGAGGATATCGGAAGTTTCTAGGGACTCTTATCGTCTAGGAAGAAAGAGATAATGATGCTGACCTCAATGGTTCCCCAACATAGAGCCTAGCCAGGTCACCCAGTATTAAAGTTCATTGTCAGCACACCCCATATATGTGCTGAAGCTTCTAGTCAGCATTTTAGTCCCTCATCCTTAAACCTAAGTAGCATCTCACAGATAACCAGACACGTGAAGAAAGCCTCTAACATGAAAGACAGAGACCAATCAGAAAAAAAAAAAAAAAAAACATTGTCTATGTAGGGAAAAGGAGAGAAAACAAAATAACATAACCCTATCATTTAATATTTTCAGAGAGAAAAGAAAGAATAGTGCATCCATGAAACAAGGAATATTCAGAGAATAAATAAGGGTTCTTGAAAATTTTAAAACATGGTAGAAGAAATGGCAAACTCAATAAAAAGGTTGGAATATAAATTTGAGGGAAGTTCCTGGGAAGTAAAGCAAAACGTTAAAGAGATGGAAAACAGGAGGGAAAAAATGAGAAATTTAGAGGACCAATTCAGTATTTCCAAGATGCAAATAATAAGAGATCTGGAGAGGGAGAAAATCAATGAAACAGTACAAGGAAGTTGCCCAGAATTGAAGGACGCAAAATCCCTCATTGAAAGTGTCTTCTAAGCACCTACCATAATAGAGGAAAACAGTTTTCACACCAAGGCTCATTATTATGAAAGTTCAGAATATATAGAAAAAAGAAAAGATTCTGTAAGCTTTCAGAGAAAACAACATCACATACAAAGGATTAGGAATTAGAATGGCTTCAGACTTCTTAAAAACAACAGTAGAAATTAAAAGATGAAATAATGTCTCCAAAATTCTGAAGAAAAATTATATCAAACCCAGAATTCTGTACTGAGGCCAATTATGAATTTTATTTGAAGGTAGAGTAAAGATATTCTTAAGACATGCAAGGTCCCATGTAGCCTTTCTGAGGAATCTCCAGAAGGAAGATGTGCTCCCTTAAAAGGAGGAAGTAAGCTAAAAATGAGGAATACATGGGATATAGGAAACAGGAGATCCAGGGCCGGCCCGGTGGCGCACTGCTATAGTGCGCCGCTTGGGAAGTGTGGCGGCGCTCCCGCCGAGGGTTCGGATCCCACATACAGACCGGCCGCTCACTGGCTGAGCGAGGCGTGGGAGCAACACCAAGGGTTGCGATCCCGTTGCCGGTCCCGGTCCAGTATGGGCGCGACACTGAGGGTTGCGATCCGTTGCCGGTCACGAAAAAAGACAAAAACGAAAAAAAAAAAAAAAAAAGGAAACAGGAGATCCAGTGTGAGAGAACGTTGAAGGATGTCCCCAAGAAGACAGCTGTGCCCAGGCAGAGAAGGGAGCCAGTCCAAATTGGCACAAGTCAGAGGCTCTGGGAGCAGCTTTGAGAAGATGAAATTGGTAGAAAACCAGATGTGAATGAATATCTTTAGAGAAAAATTAGACAGTGTGGGAATTTGGAGTTGAAAATTCATAGAGAGCTAAATAAATAAAAAGAGACATAACTCTAGGAAAAAAGTTATGTAGGAAAGGAAAAAGTAACTATAGTTTACCACATGGTTCAGTTCTGAATATCGTATGTAGTCACAATAATTGTAATCTTAAGTAGTGATTTAAGCAAAGTTAATATGAGTATATAAACATATTGGGAGAATGGGAGATATGAAATGGATCTGTGTTGCTGGCAATGAGACCAGAGAGCTAAAGCCTCATTTTCTATTAAGGAAGTGTATTAGTCTGTTTTTGTTGCTTATAATAAAAATACTTGGAATTGGGTAATTTGTAACAAAATGAAATTTATTGCTTATAGTTTGGAGGCTGGGGATTCCAAAGTCTAGGGAACACATCTGGTGAAGTCACTGTACAGCAATGCAGGGTGTCACATGGCAAGAATGGCAGAGCAGAGAGAGAGAGAGACTTTCACGGGCTCTTCTTTTTTTTTTTTTTTTTGTTTTTTTTCGTGACCAGCCACGGATCGCAACCCTCAGTGTCGCGCCCGTACCGGACCGGGACCGGCTACAGGATAGCAACCCTCGGTGTTGCTCCCGCACCTCGCTCAGCCACTGAGTGGCCGGTCTGCACGTGGGATCCGAACCCTCGGCGGGAGCGCCGCCGCGCTTCCCAAGTGGCACACTGCAGCAGTGCGCCACCGGGCCGGCCCCACGGGCTCTTCTTTTAAAGTTCTCAGAAACACACCCATGACCACTGTTGTTAATCCATTCACTAGAACATGGTCCTCAGAATCTAATCACCTCTTCAAGGCCCCACCTTTCAATTACCATAATAGGATTTCCCACCCTCAACAGTTGCAGTGGGGATTAAGCTTCAGTGACTTTGGGGGGATGCCATTCAACCCACTATAGGAAATAAGGACGTCACTAAACTAAAAATGTCAACAGAAATAGATGCATGTTATTTAGAACATGAAGGCAAATATAAAAGAATTGACCAAAAGAGTACACTTATTTTTATTATGAAATCTTTTGGAATTAGTTGACACTGTGTGTGTTTATGTCTTTGATAAACATAAAAACAAACAGAAAAAGTAAAGCAAGTTTTGAAGTAAATGGACTTGTCTTTTGAGGATAAATCTTAATAGTATGTTTCCATGGAAATCATTGTCTAAACAAAATAACAATTTATTTTGAATTTTCAGAACATATCAAAAAGAATCAAACCTTTTTGCTTTATATATTTTCATATTAGGTGCACTCAGGATCAAGATTATTATATCTTCTTGATGAATCTCTGTTTCTAATTATTGACCGTCTTTATTCCTAATGAAACTTTGGCATTAAAGTCTCTCGTCTGATTTTGATATTGCTTTTAATTAATATTTGAATGTATTTTTCCATCCTTTTACTTTCAAACTCTTAATGACAGGTTTTAAGTATGCCCTTTTAAATATTAAATAGCTAGATTTATTTAACCAACTAGGGAGATAATCTCTTTAAATATATCTGAAATCATAATAAATATATTCTTTTGTTTTTCCTTTTTTTTTTTTTGTCTTTTTTACTGACCGGTAACGGGATCGCAACTCTCGGTGTCACGCCCGTACCGGGGACCGGCAACGGGATCGCAACCCTCGGTGTTGCGCCCCGCACTGCACTCAACCACTGAGCGGGAACCAGTCTCCACATGGGATCCGAACCCTTGGCGGGAGTGCCGCCGCGCTCCCAAGCGGCGCACGCTCCAGTGCGCCACCGGGCCGGCCCTATATTCTTTTGTTTTTATATATCATGTTAAGTTTTTTTTTAATCTCCCCCTACTCCCATCCTTTTTTCTCCTGATAATTTTGGAAGCTATAGATTGAATTTCTATTCTTTTAAGTGTAACCACTTAAAACTCTTAACTCCTTGACTTAAACTCTTAACTCTTTTTAAAAAATAAGGCCAGCATAAATGCTTTATGATGTAATAATGTAACTTGAAACTAGAATGTGGCAAGCAAACATTAGGGAGTTGGTGATAATGAACAAAAACCATCTCAGTACAGGATAGCATCATGATCAGAGGTTTGGTGAGGGAAAGGATAGGAAACCAATAGCAGTGGAGACCAGAATATCAAAAACAGGAACTGCAGAAAGTTGTGATGGCCCACACTGATTTTTCTTTAGAGAACACTCTTTTGAAATTGGGCATATTCTAGAAAAAAAACAGCACCTTCAGTTTGAACGTTCAGTCAAGCTCTTGAAATTTAGGTAATTATGCAGCTTTGATGAATACAAGAAAATACTAAATATTGTGTAAATCCATTAGAAACCATACAATGGAAAAATAACAAGCAACCAGAAAAACTTAAGTTGTCCCATCTTGTCCTGGAGAGAAAACCTGTGGTTTTTCCAACATTGCCACAAAACTACCTACTTTGAAAGCCTGAGGTGGTGTGGGGGTGGGTTGGAATAGGGTTTGGTGGAATCACATTTCTAATAGGGTGATTAATAGAACTGGAGGAGATCTTTCATCTTAGAGAATAATTCAGGCCTCAACAACTCTTGGTTGGAATAGGGTTTGGTGGAATCACATTTCTAATAGGATGATTAATAGAACTGGAGGAGATCTTTCATCTTAGAGAATAATTCAGGCCTCAACAACTCTTTGATCTGCCATGCCTTTGCAATAGCAGCAAACTTTTAGTTTTTAATATTAGATGCATTTTCACAAAAAGAAAAAATGCAGATTCTTTGTCCAGAAAAATCTTTTTTAAAAAGTTAACCCACATTGTGCCATTAATACTTTATCATATATTTAATCTGGAATGTATACTAATGGTTTAAGTTGACATTTTTACCTCAAAACAAAGCAAATCTGTATAATGCATGTATTTGGGGTATATGTTACTATAGTTTATGGAATGGAGCATTGGGAAAAGCTCTGTACTATTTCAAATACACTTCTTGAAGCTGAGACTCTGGATTTCTCCATATCACATCTGTGATGGTTAATTCTAGGTGTCAACTTAATTAGATTAATAAATACTGAGAAAAATGGTAAAGCTATCTTTTTAGGTGTGTCTATGAGAGTGTTTCAAGAAGGGATTAGCATGTGGGCCTGAGTGGACTGGGTGGAAAATATCTGTGGGAACCATACAATTGGCTGGGGCTCCGGAGAGAACAGAAATGGAGAAAAAAGGCGAATCGCTCATTCTATCCGCTTGAGCTGGGGGATATACTCTGCTCTTTTGTCCATGGACATCAGAACTTAAGACTCTTCAGCTTTTGGGTTCCAGAACTTACACGAGTGGCAACCATTGGCTTCCCTCGTTCTGAGACCTTTGGACGTGGACTGAGCCACCGTACTGGCATCCAATTTGCAGATGGCCTGTCGTGGGACTCCTCAGCCTTCACAATTGGCAGGAGCCAATTCGCCTCATAAATCACCTCCCATATGTTTATATACATATCCTATTGGTTCTGTCTCTGTGGAGAATCCTGACTAATACAACGTCCAGGGACAAAGAGCTAAGAGAAGAACATTGCTAGAAGCTGCATGTCAAGATGAGAGTGGCTCTCAGTAGAATTATGACCGGATAGATAATTGGTGGTACCATGGGAATAGTCAGAGGATCATCTTTACAGACCTACACTCAACAGGGTAACTTTGGGTTTTACTTATCTATTGCTGCATTTAAAAAAATGCCCAAAGTTAGTGACTGTATTGATTTAACCATTCCACAATGTATACACATTTCTAAAACATCGTGTACAATTTTTGTCATTAAAAAAAAACTTAGGACCTTTAAAACAACAATCGTTTTATTTGTTCACGATTCTATCAGTGGTTCTTTGATTCTTTTTGTCATTGAACAAGGTCACTCATGTGGCTGCATTCAGTTGGCAAATCAGCTGGAGGCTGGGCTCACCGGAGGTGCTGGGACAACTGGGTCTGGGATGTCTAAGATGGTTTCAGCAGAGAGTGGTGGGACTGCTGGGGACTGTCTAGACCCATCCCTCTCTCTCCACTTGGTCTCTCTAGCAAGGTAGCCAGATCATTTTTTCATGGTGATTCAGGGATCCAAGAAAGAGCAAGTGGAAGCTGCAAATCTCTTCAGGCCCAGCCTCAGAAGATACATAGCATTCTAATAGTCATAGTCAGTCACAGGGCAGCCCAGTGTCAAAGGAAGGGGAAATATTCTCCATTGCTTGATGGGGAAG
>NW_007732404.1:120710-121212 GCF_000696425.1 Galeopterus variegatus | reverse complement strand
AGTCACAGGGCAGCCCAGTGTCAAAGGAAGGGGAAATATTCTCCATTGCTTGATGGGGAAGGTCACATAGAAACAGAGCACATGGAATAGGAGTTGCTGGATCACCTTCTGGTTGTCTGGCATAAATTTGTTTCTGTCTGTTGAGAAATTGAATTTCTTTTCATCTTTAAGTTTTCCCATGTAGCGTACCAGGCAGGTCTGTCTGTATTTCAAGAAAGTGGACCCACCTCTGGGGAAGATGGTCTGTAAATGTATGCCCAGTATCTGCAGCATTGATAGATTCTGGGCAGACTGGTGTGGAGTGGGGCAGATAAAAAATTGTATTATCTATGAGTGTTAAAATTTTAAGAGTAGACACAATTGTTGGCATGGAAGGAGGGCAGAGCTTAGTGTCTACTCTTAAAATGTTAACACACACAGGCATAATAGAAATTGTCCTTACAAAGCCTGAAGTAATTCAGTGTCATTCTTTTCCTCCTGAACAAAGACAATGACCTTGGCA
>NW_007732404.1:101412-119547 GCF_000696425.1 Galeopterus variegatus | reverse complement strand
TGGATGTCTCCATAGGGCTGCTTGAGAGTCCTCACAAGATGGTGGCTGGCTACCCCAAGATACCCCAAATAATCTAAGAGAGTGCAAGGTGGAAAAGGCAATGTCTTTTATGATCCAGACTCAGAAGTCAGACTCCATCATTTTCACAATATCCTATTGCTTACGAAGATCAGCCCTATGCAGTGAAGGAAGGGAATACCTAAGGGTGTTACTATCAGAAGGTGAGAATTGTTGGGGGCCATTTGGAGGATGGCTACTGAAGTATCAATTGAGTTTTTTTTCTTTCAGTGACTATATATATATTTATATTTTTAACTTTAATTGGTTTATTTTCCTGCCTACTTGTTCTTGTTTAACATCTTCCTGCTTTTTGTCTTTTTTCAATTCTTGTCCATTTTATAATAGATGTTATTCTCATCTCATCTCTTTGACAATTCTAAACATAGGAAATCTGAACTCTTTCACATAGTATTATTTTTATCTTGGACTATATTAGTCTTCTGATGATTGATTTTTCAGCTGCCTTTCTTAGTTTTAGTTTTCTTTGTGTGTTTTGGAATTTCGGGTTGCAAGGTACTTTTTAAAAATTGTTTTTGGCCAGGGTGAGTACATATGATAAAAGTCACTGTTTTCAGATACTTAAGTTTTGACAAATATTTACACCACCATCAAGGTAAATAATATTTCCATCACCTTAGAAATTTCCCTTCTGCACCTTTATAGTCAGTCTTCTTCCCAAACTCTAAGCCCTGGCAACCACCGATATGCTTTCTGTCTCTTTAGTTTTGCCTTTTTCAGAGTGTCATATAAGGTGTGTAGTTTTTTGTGAATGGCTTCTATCACCTAGTATAATGCTTTTGAGTTCATCAGTGTTGTTGCCTGTATCTGTAGTTTGTTCCATTTTATTGTAAAGTAGTATTAGATTGCACAGACGTTCCAGAATTTGGTTATTCATTCACCAGTCGATGGACATTTGGGTTGTTTTCAGTTCTGGCAATTATGAATAAAGCTGCTACAGGCATTCACATACAGGTCTTTGCATGGATATATGTCTTTATTTCTCTTAGGTAAACACCTCAGAGTAGGCTTCTGCGTCTATGGTAAGTTTATGTTCAACTTTATAAGAAATTACTGAATTGTTTCAAAAGCGACTGTATCGTTTTGCATTCCTACCAGTAGTGTTTGATAGTTCTACTTGCTCTTTCTTCATCCTCTCACCAGCACTCGGTATTTTCAGGATTATTAATTTTAGCCATTACAGTAGGTGTGTAGTGGTATTTTGTTGTGGTCCTACTTTGCGTTTCTCCAGTGACTAATGACATCGAGCATCTTTTCGTGTACTTACTTGCTTTCCATATTTATTTTTTGGTGAAGTGTCTGTCTAAACCTTTTACCAATTTTTAAAATGCGGTTGTTTGTATTCTTACTATTGAGTTGTAAAAATTCTATGTATTTTTTTGGACGCAAGTCCTTTATCAGATGTGTTTTGCACATTTTTTTCTGGTCTGTGGCTTGCCTTTTCATTTTCTTAATAGTGTCTTTTGAAAAACAGACATTTAAAATTTTTATGAAGTCCGTTTTATCAATTTTTTCTTTTATGGTTCATGCTTTTAGTATTCTTTCTAAGAAATATTTGCCTAACCCAAACTTACAAAGATTTTTATTTCTCCAGTGGAGGAGGAGGATAGTTTTTGTATTTGATACAAGGTAATGGTTAAGGTTCATTTTTTCATGTGGATGTCTATTTGTCCCATACCACTTGTTGAAAAGACCATCCTTTCTCCTTTTAATACCTGGGCATCTTTTAATATCCACTAAAATGGCTATAACCAAAGAGATGGATGACAGCAAGCACTGGCGAGGATATGGAAAACTTAGCTCTCATACATTGCTGGTGGGAATGCAAAATGGTGTGACCACTGTGGAAAACAGTCTGGTAGTTCTTCACAAAGTTAAATACAGTCATGCTTCACTTAACGATGGGGATTTGTTCTGAGAAACGTGTTAGGTGATTTCATTGTTGTGTGAACACCATAGACTGTACTTACGCAAACCTAGATGGTACAGCCTTCTACATAGCCTTTACACACCTAGACTATATGGTGTAGCCTGTTGCTCCTAGGCTACAAACTTGTACAGCATATTACTGTACTGAATACTACAGGCAATTGTAGCACAATGGTAAGTATTTATGTAGCTAAACATATGTAAGCATAGAAAAGGTACAGTAAAAGTATGGTATTATAAAAACAACAACAACAAAATACAAAAAACAATACGGGCTGGCTGGTTAGCCAAACTGGTTAGAGCACGGTGTTATAACACCAAGAGTAAGGATTCAGAGCCCCGTACCAGCCAGCCACTAATAAAATAAAATAATTTTTTTTATTGGTTATGAATATTCATGGGGTACAAAGCTAATTGTCACCACTCATGCCCAAGATGTGATGGCTAGATCCAAACTGGCAGGATGCCCTTTACTACAAATTGCAATTATACCCCATGTCCCCCACCCAATTATCCCTGACCTTCCTCCCCATCCTCATTCCCCTACTCCACTTTGTATCCCTAGGTATGTTCTCTCCCTCTGCAAGTCCAATGCACCACCGTGGTCTTTCTTCCCTTCCTTCTTTCTCTCTTAGCTCCCACATAAGAGTGAGTATATGCGGTATTTATCCCACTGTGCTTTGCTTATTTCACTCAACATGTTTCTCCAAGCTCATGCATGTTGTTGCAAATGGGAGAATTTCATTCTTTTTTATGAGAGAGTAGTATTCCATGGTGTATATACACCACACTTTCCTTATCCAATTGTCCATTGATGGACATTCAGGTTGGTTCCATATCTTGGCTATTGTGAACAGAGCTGTAATGAATATGGGAGTGTAGGGTATCCCTTTGACATGATGATTTTTCATTGCTTTGGGTATATACCCAGAAGTGGGATTGCTGGATCATGTGGAAAATCTATCTGTAGTTGTTTGAGAAACCTCCATACTGTCTTCCATAGTGGTTGTACTAATTTACAGTCCCACCAACATTGTAGGAGTGTTCCCTTCTCTCCACATCCTCACCAGTATTTGTTATTCTCCGTCTTTCTTTGTTGTTGTTGTTTGTTTGTTTGTTTTTTTGACCGGTAAGGGGATCGTAACCCTTGGCTAGGTGTTGTTCACACCACGCTCAGCCAGTGAGCAGCGGCCATCCCTATATAGGATCCTAACCCTCAGCATCGGTGCTACCAGCACCGCACTCTCCCGAATGAGCCACGGGCCGGCCCACCGTCTTTTTGATTATAGCCAGTCTAATTGGGGTAAGGTGATATCTCAGTGTGGTTTTAATTTGCATTTCCCAGATGACTAGTGATGTTGAGCATTTTTGCATGTACCTGCTGGCCATTTGTATGTCTTCCTTTGAAAAATGTCTATTCAGTTTCTTTGCCCATTTTTTAATTAGGTTATTTGTCTTTTTACTGTGTAATTGCTTGAGTTCCTTGTATATTTTGGATATTAATCCCTTGTCAGATGCATAGTTAGCAAAAATTTTCTCCCACTGTAGGTTGTCATCTCACTCTGTTGATTGTTTCCTTTGCCATGCAGAAGCTTTTTAGTTTGATATAGTCCCATTTGTTTATTTTTTCTTTCATTGCTTGTGCTTTTGGGCTCATGTTCATAAAGTCTATACCCAGACCTAATTCCTGAAATGTTTCATCTACATTTCCCTTTAGTAATTTTACAGTTTCAGGTCTTACACTTAAGTCTTTAATCCATTTTGAGTTGATTTTAGTATATGGTGAGAGGTGCATGTCTAGCCCCCCCCCCCCCCCCCCCCCTCTCCAATTTTCCCAGCACCACTTGTTGAAGAGGCAATCTTTTCCCCAATGTATGCTTTGGTTGCCTTTGTCAAATATCATATGGCTGTAAGCCTGAGGGGTGATTTCTGGGTTCTCTATTCTGTTCCACTGATCCAAGTGTCTATTGTTATGCCTGTACATGCTGTTTTGGTTACTATTGCTTTGTAGTATAATTTGAAGTCAGGTAGTGTTATGCTTCCAGTTTTATTTATTTATTTATTTATTTATTTTTGCTAATCATTGCTTTGGCTATTTGGGATCTTTTGTTTTTCCATATGAATGTTGAGATTGTTTTTTCCATTTCTGTGAAGAATGTCATTAGTATTTTGGTAGGGATTGCATTGAATCTATAAAATGCTTTGGGTAGTATAGACATTTTCACAATGTTAATTCTTCCAGTCGAAGAGCATGGAATGTCTTTCCATCTTTTTGTGTCGTCTTTAATTTCTTTCACTAGTGGTTTGTAGTTCTCATTGCAGAGATCTTTTACCTCCTTGGTTAAATTGATTCCTAGGTATTTTATTTTTTTTGTGACTATTGTAAATAGGCTTACTTTCTTGATTTCTCTTTCTGTTAGCTCATTATTGGAGAATATAAATGCAACTGATTTGGGGCATTTATGGCATTTATTTTGTATCCTGCAAAATTACTGAAATTATTAACCAGCTCTAGGAGTTTTTTGATAGAATCTTTAGGTTTTTCTAGATATAGCATCGTGTCATCTGCAAATAAGGACAGTTTGACTTCTCCTACATTGCTGTTGGGAATGTGAAATGATACGGCCACTGTGGAAAACAGTTTGGTAGTTCTTCACAAAGTTAAATACAGTCATGCATCACTTAACAATGAGGATTTGTTCTGAGAAACATGTTAGGTGATTTCATTGTTGTGTGAACACCATAGACTGTACTTACACAAACCTAGATGGTATAGCCTTCTACATAGCCTTTACACACCTAGACTATATGGTGTAGCCTGTTGCTCCTAGGCTACAAACCTGTACAGCATGTTACTGTACTGAATACTACAGGCAATTGTAGCACAATGGTAAGTATTTATGTAGCTAAACATATGTAAACATAGAAAAGGTACAGTAAAAATATGGTATTATAAAAACAACAACAAAACACATAGAAAAAAACAATATGGGCTGGCTGGTTAGCTAAATTGGTTAGAACATGCTGTGGTAACACCACGGTCAAGGGTTCAGAGTCCTGTACTGGCTAGCCCCTAATAAAATAAAATAAAAAATTTTAAAATGGTATTATAATCTTATGGGACCACCATCATATATGCAGCCCATCCTTGACCAAAACCTCATTATGCAGTGCATGCCTGTAGAGTTATCATATGACCTAGCAATTCTACTCCTAGATATATACCCAAGAGAATTGAATATTTATGTCCTCACAAAAACTTGTACATTAATGTTTATAGCACCATTATTTAAAATAGCCCCAGAGTGGAAACAATCCCAAGTCCCATCAACTGATAAATGGATAAACAAAATTTGGCATACCCATATTGTAGAATATCATTCGGGCATAAAAAAAGAAATGAAGTACTGATACATGCTACAACATTTATGAACCTTGAGAACATTATGCTAAGTGAAAGAAGCCAGACACAGATCACATATTATATGATTCCATTGATATGAAATATTCAGAATAGGGAAATCCATAGAAAAGGAAAGCAAATTAATGGTTGCAAAGGCCTGTGGGGAGAGGGCAATGGGAAATAACTGTTAACAGGTACAGCAGAGTTTCTTTTTGAGGTGATGAAAATGTTGTGGAATTAGATGGTACTAATGGTTGTGCAATTCTGTGACTATGGTAAAAATAAAACACACTGAATTGTACTTTTTAAAATGGTAAATTTTATGGCATGTGAATTATATCCTAATGTTTAAAAATTTTTGAAAAATTGAAGAATTACCTATACTGCCTGCTCTTAACAAAACTACTGTTAACATTCCTACGGTTTTTTAAATAATATATACATATTTATATGTAGTGTAAATATACTAAATATAAACAGTTTCATTAAATGTTATATCATCTGTCATTAGCATTTCCATGCTATCACTTGGTCTTTGTATTCATAACCATAAAGGGCCTAATAAGTAAATACTGGCAATTTACTGATCCGTTCCCTCATTGTTAGACATAGAGACTGTTTGTGGTTTTCCATTCTTTTAAAAAACACTGCAAATGAACTTCTTGTATATATAACATTTTTTTATAATTGGAATTTTTTCTTCAGGAAAGATTCCCAAAAGTATAATGAATGAGTCAAAATAGTATTACAGGATCAAACCTCGATTTGTGTTGCTGCATTTGTTACCCAAAAATTCAAGTAGCTTTGCATCTGCCCAATTCTCTGATACTCATTCCTGATATTATGTACAAAGTGGGGGAAGGAAGAAGGTGGTGACTACTCCAACTTGAGAACGCTGGATAACCAAGGAGTGGTCAATGGTCAGATAGTTGGGACGAGCCCCAGTGGATGGGGAGCTCCAGGAATGGTCTCTTACTTGAACTTTCAAGGGCTGCTTAATCCTCTTTGGTTGACTGAGACCCATACGTGGGCAAATTTGAAGATCATAGAGTTCTAGTAATCTATTAACTTCCCTGGGAGATTAGACGATGGTTCAGATATCCAGACTCAAACTACAGTTGATTCTTGAACAACGTGGGTTTGAACCGGGCAGGTCCACTTATTTGGGGATTTTTCCAGTAAATACTGTACAGTACTGCAAATGTATTTTCTCTTTTTTAATGATGTTCTTAGTAACATTTTCTTTTCTCTAGCTTACTTTATTGGGAAAAATACAGTATACGAGTATAATACATATAAAATACAAAATATGTGTTAATTTACTGTTTATGTTATTGGTAAGGCTTCTGGTCAACAGTAGGTTTGGGTAGTTAAGTTTAGGAGTAGTCAAAAGTTACAGTCAGATTTTCTACTGTGTGGAGGGTCAGTGCCCATAACCCTTGTGTAGTACAAGGCTCAGCTGTAATCATAAAGGCAAAGGATATGAACAGTTTACAAAAAATACTAATAGCCAATAAACATGTATAAAGTATTGAACCTCACTCATACTTAAAGAAATGCAAAGCAAAACAATAAGGAGTAACTGCTAATGAGGGTTTCTTTTCTGGGGTGATGGAAATGTTCTGGAATTAAGTATTGGTGATGGTTGCACAACTCTGTTAATATACTAAAAACCACTGAATTGTACAATTTAAAAGGGTGAATTTTATGGTGTGTGAATTATATCTTAATTTTAATAGTGGGAAAAAATTAATTGACCAAAAGACATTAACAAAATGATATGACATAAAAGAATAGCATGAATCAGAATGAGAGAAAATCAGAAATGAGGTGACAGAACCCAACAAAGAATTAGAAGAAAATATTTACAGACTAAGACTAAAGTAGAAAGAACACAAGAACTAGTAAACTCAACAAATAATGTTTTAATAAAAATCAAAGGTGGAAAGGAAGAAATGTTTAAAAATCAAAATGAAGAAAGAAATAAAAAGGATTTCAGGAGACAATTAATATTGAAGATAAGCAAAGAAGACACAACGCAGAGATAAAAGAAGCCCCTGAAGAAGAAAACCAAAGCAAAGGAGTGAAACAAATGCAAACTCTGTAATTTAAAAAATTTTTTTGGAAATTAAGAAAAAAACAACCTAAAACACTACATATTGAAATAGTGCATCATGTGCCTGAGAACATTAACCTAGAAAGACCTACTTTAAGATATAGTTAGTAAAAATACTGGATGTTAAAGAAAAAGAAAATATCCTCTGGGTATCTAGGTGAAAACAAAAACATGATTTCTATGTCATATGGAGAATAAAATTATATTGTTACATTGATAGTAAGGCTTTATTCCAGGAGAAAATGGAATAACATGTTTAACCTATCAAGGAAAGAACTTGTGATCCAGGGACTTTTGTATTAAATAAAACTGACTCTCAAGTATAAAGAGCATAGCAAGCAGCTATTAACATGAAAAAACTCAGAAAATATTGTTCCCAGTAGATCTTCCTAAGAAATATAGAGAATGAGGTTTAGACAACCAAAATAACTAGAGAAATTGTAGTATATGATGGCTATATGATCTGACAATGTAGAGTAAACCAATAAAAATGCAAAAAAAATTTTATTGTATATTTTTAAATACAAGTGTATTTTAAAAATTCACAGAAAGATTTGTATTATCTTTTAATTCTATTTTCCCATGAGCTTTTTGAAGTACCCTTATATATTTCTGAACCATCTATTTTGTTCCATTAATCTATTAAGTCTGTTTTTATACAAATACCATATTGTCTTGATTACTATTACTGTAAGATGTCTCAATATCAGGTATTGTAAGTTTTCAAATTTTGTTTTTTAATCTTAGTTGTTTCAGCTATTCTAGGTCCTTTGAATTTGTATATGAATTTTAGAATTTGCTTGTTAATTTGTGGAAAAGAAGCCTGCTAGGATTTTGACTGGGACTGGGTGAAATGTATAAGGTCAATTTGGGGGTCAATTTGACATCTTAATAATTTTGAGTCTTCCAACTCATATTTTAATTCTCCGTTTGTTTAGGTCTTCTTTAAATTTCCTTATGAATGTCTTGTGGTTCTCAGCATACAAATATTGCACATATTTTGTTGTATTCATCCCTAAGTATTTTGTGATTTTTATGCTATTGTAAATGATTCTGTTTTTTTAAATTTAAATTTCAATTATTAATTGCTCTTATGTAGAAATACAACAATTTTTGTATATTGACCTTGTTTCTTATGACCTTAATAAACTCACTTATTAGTTCTAGTAGCTATTTTGTAGATTTGAGATTTTATATGTAGACAGTCATTTCATCTGTGAATAAATATTGATTTTTTTTTCCTTTCCAGTCTATACACCTTTTGTTTTTCTTTCTTGGCTGTTTCATTGGCTAGGACCTCCAGTAAAATGTTGAATAGAAGTGGTAAGAGGACATCCTTTTGGGAGAAAGCATTCGGTCTTTTGCCATTAAGTAAGACGTTAGTTAAAAGATTTCCATAGATGCCTTTTATTAGGTTTCAGAAGTTTCCTATATTCCTATTTTGTTAAGAGATTTTTATTGTGAAGGTATGTTGAATTTTGTCAGTTTTTTTCTGTTGAAATTATCATATGGTTTCTCTTTTTTAGTCTTTTGACATGGTGAATTACGTTGATTAATTTTTCAAATGTTGAAACAACCTTGCATTCCTAGGATGAACCCCACTTGGTCATGATATACTATATTTATTGTATAATTTTAGATTGGATTTGCTAACCTTTTGTTAAAGATTTTTGCATCGATATTGACAAGGATATCGGTCTGATCTTTGTCTGGTTTTGGCAATATAAAATGTGTTGGGGGAAGCATTCCCTCCTATTATGTCTGGAAGACTTTTTGTTGAGTTTGTATTCATTCTGCCATAAATCTTTGGTAGAATTCACTAGTGAAGCCATGTAGTCCTGGAGTTTCCTTTGTGGGAAAGTTTTTAACTACAAAGTGATTTCATTGTGATAATTAGGCTATTAAACTAACTTATTTCTTCTTGAGTGAGCATTGAGTTATTTTGTGTCTTTAAAAGAGTTTGCCTATGTCATCCAAGTTGTCCAATTTCTCGGCATGAAGTTGTTCATAATATTCTGTTATTATCCCATTAGATGTCTATGGGGTCTGTAGTGATATCTCACTTAACATTCTTGATATTGAGATTTTATATATATATATATATATATATATGTTTTTTCTTTATCAGTATGGTAGAGATTTATCAATTATATTGATCTTTTTAAAGAATCAACTTTTGTTTTATTGATTTTCTGTATTTTTATGTTTTTAATTTCATTGACTTTTCCTCTTATCTTTATTAACTCTTTTATTTCTGATGGCTTTAGGTTTAATTTTCTCTTCCTAACTAGTTACTTTAATCCACTCAGACTCTTGCATTCCAGCTTATGCCCTTGCTTCTCCACACTGCCCCAATCTCACAAAGGTCATTAATGACCTCCTAATTAACAGTGGCGTCATCCCAGTTGTTATCTAGTTAGATATTACTTCAGTATTTGTGTCCTTTTCCTATGTACATTAATTTATACCCTCTTTTATTCCACAAGGTATTTGTCTCTTAATTCTCTAACTATTCCTTCTGAATGAGCAGAAATACCCTTGTTTGACAATTGGCTACTGTTTCTAATAATGCAAGGGTCATTTTTTTTTTAATCTCTGATTATTCTCTTACTTGTTTCAATTCCATAAAACTCCCGCTGGCTTCTCATCATGTATGATACAAACTACTTTATCCACAGTCCTATCACCTAAGTATTGACAACTCCTTAGCATATATCATTCCATAAAAAGACATGCATTTTTTTTACAAAAATGAGACTAAAACGTTTATTACTAAATTAATAACATGTCAATATTGATTCATAATCATAACAAATGTATCACACTTGTAACATGTCAATAATAGGAGANTGATATCCAGACTCAAACTACAGTTGATTCTTGAACAACGTGGGTTTGAACTGGGCAGGTCCACTTATTTGGGGATTTTTCCAATAAATACTGTACAGTACTGCAAATGTATTTTCTCTTTTTTAATGATGTTCTTAGTAACATTTTCTTTTCTCTAGCTTACTTTATTGGGAAAAATACAGTATACAAGTATAATACATATAAAATACAAAATATGTGTTAATTTACTGTTTATGTTATTGGTAAGGCTTCTGGTCAACAGTAGGTTTTGGTAGTTAAGTTTAGGGGTAGTCAAAAGTTACAGTCAGATTTTCTACTGTGTGGAGGGTCAGTGCCCATAACCCTTGTGTAGTACAAGGCTCAGCTGTAATCATAAAGGCAAAGGATATGAACAGTTTACAAAAAATACTAATAGCCAATAAACATGTATAAAGTATTGAACCTCACTCATACTTAAAGAAATGCAAAGCAAAACAATAAGGAGTAACTGCTAATGAGGGTTTCTTTTCTGGGGTGATGGAAATGTTCTGGAATTAAGTATTGGTGATGGTTGCACAACTCTGTTAATATACTAAAAACCACTGAATTGTACAATTTAAAAGGGTGAATTTTATGGTGTGTGAATTATATCTTAATTTTAATAGTGGGAAAAAATTAATTGACCAAAAGACATTAACAAAATGATATGACATAAAAGAATAGCATGAATCAGAATGAGAGAAAATCAGAAATGAGATGACAGAACACAACAAAGAATTAGAAGAAAATATTTAAAGTAGAAAGAACACAAGTACTAGTAAACTCAACAAATAATGCTTTGGGCTGGCCCGGTGGCGCACTGGAGAGTGCACCACTTGGGAGTGCGGCAGCGCTCCTGCTGAGGGTTCAGATCCCATGTGGAGACCGGTTCCTGCTCACTGGCTGAGCGCAGTGCGGGCGCAACACCGAGGGTTGCGATCCCGTTGCCGGTCAGTAAAAAAGACAAAAAGACAAAAAAAACAAAACAAAACAAAACAAAAAACAAATAATGCTATACTAAAAATCAAAGGTGGAAAAGAAGAAATGTTTAAAAATCAAAATGAAGAAAGAGATAAAAAGGATTTGAGGAGACAATTAATATTGAAGATAAGCAAAGAAGATACAACACAGAGATAAAAGAAGCCCTTGAAGAAGAAAACCAAAGCAAAGGAGTGAAACAAATGCAAACTCTGTAATTTAAAAAAATTTTTTGGAAATTAAGAAAAAAACAACCTAAAACACTACATATTGAAATATTGCATCATGTGCCTGAGAACATTAACCTAGAATGACCTACTTTAAGGTATATTTAGTAAAAATACTGGATGTTAAAGAAAAAGAAAATATCCTCTGGGTATCTAGGCGAAAACAAAAACATGATTTTTATGTCATAAGGAGAATAAAATTATATTGTTACATTGATAGTAATGCTTTATGCCAGGAGAAAATGGAACAACATGTTTAACCTATCAAGGAAAGAACTTGTGATCCAGGGACTTTTGTATTAAATAAAACTGACTCTCAATCAAGTATAAAGAGCATAGCAAGCAGCTATTAACATGAAAGGTGTCAGAAAATATTGTTCCCAGTAGATCTTCCTAAGAAATATAGAGAATGAGGTTTAGAAAACCAAAATAACTAGAGAAATTGTAGAATATGATGGCTATATGATCTGACAATGTAGAATAAACCAATAAAAATGCAAAAAAAATTTACTGTATATTTTTAAATACAAGGGTGTTTCAAAAATTCACAGAAAGATTTGTATTATCTTTTAATTCTATTTTCCCATGAGCTTTTTGAAGTACCCTTATATATTTCTGGACCATCTATTTTGTTCCATTAATCTATTAAGTCTGTTTTTGTACAAATATCATATTGTCTTGATTACTATTACTGTAAGATGTCTCAATATCAGGTTTTGTAAGTTTTCAATTTTTGTTTTTTATCTTAGTTGTTTCAGCTATTCTAGGTCCTTTGAATTTCTATATGAATTTTAGAATACGCTTGTTAATTTGTGGAAAAGAAGCCTGCTAGGATTTTGACTGGGACTGTGTGAAATCTATAAGGTCAATTTGGGGGTCAATTTGACATCTTAATAATTTTGAGTCTTCCAACTCATATTTTAATTCTCCATTTGTTTAGGTCTTCTTTAAATTTCCTTATGAATGTCTTGTGGTTTTCAGCATACAAATATTGCACATATTTTGTTATATTCATCCCTAAGTATTTTGTGATTTTTATGCTATTGTAAATGATTCAGTTTTTTAAATTTCAATTTCAATTATTCATTGCTCTTATGTAGAAATACAACAATTTTTGTATATTAACCTTGTATCTTATGACCTTAATAAACTTACTTATTAGTTCTAGTAGCTATTTTGTAGATTTGAGATTTTACATGTAGACAGTCATTTCATCTGTGAATAAATATTGATTTATTTTTTCCTTTCCTTATACCTTTTGTTTTTCTTTCTTGGCTGTTTCATTGGCTAGGACCTCCAGTAAAATGTTGAATAGAAGTGGTAAGAGGACATCCTTTTGGGAGAAAGCATTCAGTCTTTTGCCATTAAGTAAGATGTTAGTTAAAAGTTTTTCATAGATGCCTTTTATTAGGTTTCAGAAGTTTCTTATATTCTTATTTTGTTAAGAGATTTTTATTGTGTAGGTATGTTGAATTTTGTCAGTTTTTTTCTATTGAAATTATCATATGGTTTCTCTTTTTTAGTCTTTTGACATGGTGAATTACGTTGATTAATTTTTCAAATGTTGAAACAACCTTGCATTCCTAGGATGAACCCCACTTGGTCATGATATACTATATTTATTGTATAATTTTAGATTGGATTTGCTAACCTTTTGTTAAAGATTTTTGCATCGATATTGACAAGGATATCGGTCTGATCTTTGTCTGGTTTTGGCAATATAAAATGTGTTGGGGGAAGCATTCCCTCCTATTATGTTTGGAAGACTTTTTGTTGAGTTTGTATTCATTCTGCCATAAATCTTTGGTAGAATTCACTAGTGAAGCCATGTATTCCTGGAGTTTCCTTTGTGGGAAAGTTTTTAACTACAAAGTGATTTCATTGTGATAATTAGGCTATTAAAATAACTTATTTCTTCTTGAGTGAGCATTGAGTTATTTTGTGTCTTTAAAAGAGTTTGCCTATGTCATCCAAGTTGTCCAATTTCTCAGCATGAAGTTGTTCATAATATTCTGTTATTATCCTGTTAGATGTCTATGGGGTCTGTAGTGATATCTCCCTTAACATTCTTGATATCGAGATATATATATATATATATATATATATATATATATATGTTTTTTCTTTATCAGTATGGTAGAGATTTATCAATTATATTGATCTTTTTAAAGAATCAACTTTTGTTTTATTGATTTTCTGTATTTTTCTGTTTTTAATTTCATTGATTTTTCCTCTTATCTTTATTAACTCTTTTATTTCTGTTGGCTTTAGGTTTAATTTTCTCTTCCTAACTAGTTACTTTAATTCACTCAGACTCTTGCATTCCAGCTTATGCCGTTGTTTCTCCACACTGCCCCAATCTCACAAAGGCCATTAATAACCTAATTAGCAGTGGCGTCATCCCAATTGTTATCTAGTTAGATATTACTTCAGTATTTGTGTCCTTTTCCTATGTACATTAATTTATACCGTTTTATTCCACAAGGTATTTGTCTCTTAATTCTCTAACTATTCCCTCTGAATGAGCAGAAATACCCTTGTTTGACAATTGGCTACTGTTTCTAATAATGCAAGGGTCATTTTTTTTTTTTTAAATCTCTGATTATTCTCTTACTTGTTTCAATTCCATAAAACTCTTGCTGGCTTCTCATCATGTATGATACAAACTACTTTATCCACAGTCCTATCACCTAAGTATTGACAACTCCTTAGTATATATCATTCCATAAAAAGACATGCATTTTTTTTTACAAAAATGAGATTAAAACGTTTATTACTAAATTAATAATATATCAATATTGATTCATAATCATAACAAATGTATCACACTTGTAACATGTCAATAATAGGAGAAACTGTTTATGTGGGTGAGGCGAGGGTATGGGAATGATCTGTACCTTCTGCTAAATTTCTCTGTAAAACTAAAACTGCTATAAAAACCTTTTTAAATGGAAAAACATGAACAAAAAAATTCATTACTGCTTTGCAACCTTTTCTCCCAGTATATCATTTACATGTTATGATTCTATATATATAATTTACATTTATCTTTAAATATGTCATTTACATCTTTTCTTATATATATTTAAAACTTGATTAGAGAGATTTTCAATCACAGAAGAGTAAGCAGAATATTATAATGGACCCTCATATACACATCACCCAACTTTAATGGTTATCAACTCAGAGCCAATTCTGCTTTATCTGTATTCTGACCAACATCTCATCTCCTATGTTATATTGAAGCAAATCCCAAGTATATCATTTCATCCATCCATGTGCATTTGTGTGATTGTATGGTATCTAACTGTAGATGTGCTATTATTTACATATTTAGACAATCCCCTGTTTTTAGACATTTGTGACCTTTATTTTTATCATTCAAATTATAGCTACCACATATTTCTAATTAATGAGATAACAGCAGCTTTTTCACATCACTTCTACATGTTTTCTTATTTTTATCCCTACAACATCCTGTAAGGTAGTTAGAGCAGGTTATATTATACACAAGAATTTTATACACAAGAATTTTAGAGCCCAGTGGCAAACTGTTGGAAAATAGCAAGAACTAGAACTCGGATTTTTTGAATCTAGTTTGTTCATTTTAAACTAAACCTTTCTATAATCTTAAAATTTAAAAAAACCTATCTCAAAATATTCATAAAAGTAATACATGCGTATGGTAGAAATACACTGCTTTAAACATTTCTATATAAATATTCACTGGACACCTATTAAGTATTAAATACTATGCTGGATGCTTTCCTATTTAATCTTCACATAAATGCTGTGAAATAAGTATCTCATTTTATGTATAAGGAATGGAGACTCAGAGAAGTTAATGACCCACCCATCGTTATACAGGTAATAAGTAGTGGAATATGGGTTCTAATTTGATTCTTCCTGTCTCCAAATTCAGCACTCTTTCCAATTTGCCCTATATTAAAATTCAAGGACTATCTTTTTTATTAAAAAAACAAAAAATGACTTTGAACCTGTGCTTTTTGATTAACTCCTTGTATTCAAAGGCATATACATATAATTTTCATGTCTAGCAACAAAGTTAGCCTGTTTATTTATAACCTTGTATGCCTCGTCCTACAAAATGAGGCATGTGTGTGTGAGTGTGTGTGTAATGCTTTTTATAATGGAAATAAGCTTTTTGGTAAGGTTACTGCTTGCTGCTAAGCTTTTAGAATTTTATTGAGTGACTGGTATGTGCAAGGTGTGTGCATCATGGAGGATATAAAGGATGAGTGTTACACATGAATTCTGCCTTCCAGCAACTTACAATGTAGTTGGGAAAATACAAGGTAGGAAGTCAATGCCGTAGGAGCAGAAAAAAAATTATTCGGCAGTGGTAAAAATAGTGATACTATTCTTCATATATGCATAACACTTTACATATGACATAGAGATTTGTCATTTCATCAATAACTTATATTAAATACCTACTATGCATAAAGACCTGTATTAGGTATATAACAGTGAAGCAAATAGAGTTCTGCCCTTCCTGTAATCACTAGAAACCAAACATTTCAGAATGAGAAATCAAGCAAGATATTTGCATAGTCATCTTAGGAAACTTTTTTTTTTTCACTAGCAAAATTTTGTGAATTTTTCTGTTTCTCCTAGTAACCCCAACAATAATTCAAAATTCAGGCTAAGGCTCTAGAAGTACCAAAATTCCCCTGAAAATAGAACGTAATTACATTGTAGAGGTTACAATTGTCAGCATATTGACGGTAATGGAAGAATGGTGGTATTGGCATGTGTCTGCTGGTTGGCTTCTTGGTTTAAGGAATATTCTAGAGACATCCAGTAGTCATAATGCTTGTCCAATTGCTTCTATATAGTGCCATAATATAAACAGCTCAATAAAAATGTTTTTAAAAAACAATACATACTCATTACACATTTGAAATAGTTTCACAAAGATTAAAGATAATATGAGGTCCAGAGAATGCACTTGGGAAATATCTATTTACATATCCAGATATTTGAAACCTCTTCCAAAATCCAGATCTCTGCAATAAACTACCTTTAAAAATGCTGCCATGGGGGGCCGGCCTGGTGGCGCACTGGAGAGTGTGCCGCTTGGGAGCGCAGAGGTGCTCCCACCGAGGGTTCGGATCCCATGTGGAGACCGGTTCCCACTCACTGGCTGAGCGTGGTGCGGGCGCAACACTGAGGGTTGCGATCCCGTTGCTGGTCCCTGGTACGGGCGCGACACCGAGGGTTGTGATCCCATTACCGGTCAGTAAAAAAGACAAAAAAGGGAAAAAAAAAAAAATGCTGCCATGGGGACAGGGAGTAAAATTACCACATGTAGTGACAATGCATGTTCTTTACCTTTATTGTCCAGTAGAAATATGTGAGCCATATATGTAATTTAAAATTTGCTAATAGACACACTAATAAAACGAAAAAGAAACAGATGAAATTAATTTTGATACTATATTTTATTTAATGCAACATATCCCAAAATATTATCATTTCAACATGCAGTTAATACAAAAAATTACTGAGATATTTTCAATTGTTTATACTAAGTTTTCTAATAATATATGTATTATTGAGTGAAGTATGTAACCACGTCTTAATTTGTACTAGCCACATTTCAAGTGTTCTTGGACAGCAATAGTTCTACTCTTCCCCAGCCCTCAGTCATTTTCTGAACCATGTGGTGACAAGAAAACCAGTGTGTCACTTCCCTCTTTGGGGGAGTCAGTCCATTAGAAGTAGCAGCCGTATCTGGACAGCAGCCTTCTACCACTCGCTGAGGGTTATTAGACATTGCCAGTCGAATAAGATGAACAATTGGTTTAGTATTAAATACATCTCTTGCCTCGTAATCCTCTGCATTTTCTGCAAGAACTCCTACGTATTTCAGGCAGACTGCCAGAGCTGATCTTCTTTAACTTCCAATTCACACTTTGCTCTGCACGGTTTTTCGAGTTTCGGAGAAGTCCGTTATGTCTTTTCATCGACTCTACACTTCAGACAATTCTTCCTTCCACAGTCATGTATTCGACGTCTCCAGACAGAACAGTGTGGCCCAGGTAGAAAGGTTGATATGCGTCGCTTGTACACAAAGGCACTTTGAAGTTTCAGTGACAGCAAATGTAGTGGGAAGTGCAAAAAAGAACCGATTGCAGTGATCACCGTGCGTTTCAAAGACTTATTAGTAAGCTCTCCCCATCTGTCTCCACCTGTCATTTCTTTCTCTACCTCATCCTCGCATTCTCCCGAGGTGACACAGAACACACGGATACTTGTACCGGGCTTCATGCGCGTCGCTTGTGAAATGTTTCCTGTTAGGTGGGCGAAGGTGATGGGGCTCGGGATAGTTATCAAAACTCAGGAAACGCTCCCATGCACCATACCCTTTAAAATGACGCCCTACTAGCTGAACCCATTTCCTAGGCGTCGAGGACAGCGCGCGTGGGTCAAACCAGCCTGAGGTCGGTCCGGGTGGCTCGTCGTTCTCAGCGGGCGGCCGCGCTCCCCGCGGGGCCGCTCTAGCCGCGGGA
>NW_007732404.1:101166-101402 GCF_000696425.1 Galeopterus variegatus | reverse complement strand
CGCAACACTGAGGGTTGCGATCCCGTTGCTGGTCCCTGGTACGGGCGCGACACCGAGGGTTGCGATCCCGTTGCTGGTCCCTGGTACGGGCGCGACACCGAGGGTTGTGATCCCATTACCGGTCAGTAAAAAAGACAAAAAAGGGAAAAAAAAAAAAATGCTGCCATGGGGACAGGGAGTAAAATTACCACATGTAGTGACAATGCATGTTCTTTACCTTTATTGTCCAGTAGAAA
>NW_007732404.1:99234-100577 GCF_000696425.1 Galeopterus variegatus | reverse complement strand
GGGCTTGGCGGCCGCTGAGGAGCCAGCGGGGCCGCCGTGAGTTTGAGGTAGACCAGAAGTTCTGGGCGTCTGTGTTAGCAATTCACAAGAAAACTGAAAATGAGCAAAGATCGAGGCACAGGCGGCTCTGAAATTGGCCAGACTTCAACAATGAGGAAAAAAAAAGAATTCGAAATTGAGTTTTACTTCGTGGTTTGTGTATTGCACACCTGGAACAGCTATGTTAATTAGCATTGGGTCCTTTTTAAAGCTTTTAAAATTTTACTTACAATATTCATTTTAATATTTGTGTGTGTGTGTGTTTAATCAAAGAGTCTCTTCTATACTCTTTCCATCAATCTATAAGAAGGTAAAACTACCGACAGTCCAGACTTAAACATATCACTTATGGAGTTTATGAGAATACACCACTTCCCTGATGTCATTGTGACTTTTTGATCAGCACATTAAATGTATTTGAAGTCTTACTTTTCTCTTAGTTTATCGTTCTTAATATGAGCTGAATAGTAATTCCTAATTCACAATTTAATGAAGAAGATTCTATTGATGAATACTCCCGTGGTATGTATGCATTACATTGTATGAAAGGTACCAAAATTTTGACATTTTGTTTGATCAATTTTTAAATATGCAGAGAGCCTTTAATGAACTAATTGTATGTAACTTTTATTCAGTGAACTACTTTAAATATTCTTAAAGAAATTAGTGGCATCCTGATATTTTTAAGTCTTTTTCCAAAAGGGAAATACAAATTTTTAAAATTTTTATATTTTTCCTTACCTTACAGATGCATCAACTTGAGAGACAAGTTATTGATGCTGAACGTCAAGCAGAAAAAGCTTTCCAGCAGGTAGAGTATAATTTTAGTTTCCTTTTTTTTCCCTACCTCTACCCATACAAAGATTGTTTTGCCCAAAATAGGAGGGTAGTCAACTAATATAACGGTAAAGACTCCTAAAAATCATAACCACAGTACCATCATTATGCCAAAAAATCACCAATAATTCTTCAATACATCGAAGATCTAGTTGGTATTCAAATTTCCCCAAATATCTTGTAATTGCTTGTGTTTTTTTTTTTTAATTGGGACAAAATTCATATAACGTAAAATTAGCCATTTTAAATTGAACAATTCACAGTGTTGTGCACTCACCACCTCTGTCTAGTTGTAAAATGTTTCCTTCATCTCAAAAAGAAACCCTGTATTCATTAAGCATTTAGTCCCATTTCCCCTTCTCCCCAAGTTCCTGGCAACCACCAATCCATAGAAATATCTATGGATTTACCTATTCTGGACATTTCATATAAATGGATACATACAATATGGGGTCTTTATGTCAGGC
>NW_007732404.1:77035-98341 GCF_000696425.1 Galeopterus variegatus | reverse complement strand
CCTTATTGCAAAAAGAACTCTTATAAATGCATTAGAAAAATCTGAGCAGAAATTTGGTGACGGACCTGAGCAGGCAAGTCACACACACCAAAGAAACACATGTGGTTAATACGTACATTCTAAGATGTTGTGGGCGGGGATCCCGGGTGTCAGGCTGGCTGTGTTGCTAGCCTGGATGTGTTAGCAGAATGTTTTTGAGGTTCATCCATGTCGTAGCATATATCATATTTCATTCCTTTTAATAGCAGAATAATGTTCCATTGTCGGGGGGTGGCTGTATTTATGACACATTTGTTTATCCATTTATCTGTTGATGGACGTTTGCGTTTGTCTACCTTTTAACTATGAATATACTTACTTCCACATGTATTTGTTTGAGTACCTGTTTTTAATTCTTTTGTTTATATACCACTTTTTTGTTGTGTTAATAGTTGGTTTGTTCAAATCAGAATCTAAACTAGATTGACACGTTTTATTTGATTCTTAAACTCTTTTAATTCACAGGGTCCTTCCCCTTTTTCTTTCTTTTTTTTCTTTCAATTTATTTGTTGAAAAAAATGGGTTAATTTGTCCTCTAAAGCTTTCTGCATTCTGGATTTTGCTGATTGCCTCCCCATGGTGTTATTTAACGTTTTCCCTTACCTCTGTATTTCCTATAAGATATAATTAGATCTAAAGACTTGATTTTTTTTCCCTTTTCTCTTTCTTTTCTTTTCTTTTTGAAGACTCCTTCTGGAGTGGTATTGTGCATTTCCATCAGGAGGCATATAATGTCCAGTTATCTCTTTTTTGTGTGACATTATGGCCATCGATGTTCTTGCCTAGATCGATTATTTCATCAGGAGGGTTACTGCTTTTTTAAAAAATAGAGTATTTTTTAAAGTAGTTTTATATTTGCAGCAAAATTAAGCAGCAAGTACAGAGTTCTCATATACCCGCCTCCCCACCACACGCACACTCAAGCCTTCCCCATCATCATTATCCCATGTCATGGTGTTACATTTATTACAAATGATGAACCAACATTGACACATCAATATAACCCGAAGTCCGTAGTTTACGTTAGTGTTCATTCCTGGTGTTTTATGTTCTATGGGTTTTGACAAATGTATAATGATATGTATTTGCCACTGTATCATCATATTGAATAGTTTCACTGCCCCCAAAATCCTTCCCTCTCCCCCCATCCCTAGAAATTAATGATCTTTTTACTGTTTCCATAGTTTTGCCTTTTCCAGAATGTCATATAGTTAGATTCATATAGTATGTAAATTTTTAAGATTGGCTTTTTTTTCACTTAGTAATACATTAAACTTCCTCCATGACTTTTTGTGGCTTGATTGGTCATTTTATTTTAGTGCTGAATAAAATTCCATTGTGTGAATGCACCATGGTTTATTTATGGTTATTACTTTTTAAAAACTTTTTTAAGGGCCGGCCAGGTGGTGCACTGCTACAGTGCGCCGCTTGGGAAGCGCGGTGGCGCTCCCGCCGAGGGTTCGGATCCCACGTACAGACCGGTTCCCGCTCACTGGCTGAGCGAGGTGTGGGAACAACACCGAGGGTTGCGATTCCGTTGCCGGTCCCGGTCCAGTACAGGCGCGACACTGAGGATTGCGATCCGTTGCTGGACACAAAAAAAGACAAAAAGGAAAAAAAAAAAAAACTTTTTAAAAAAGTCAATATATAATGTATATAACAGTAAAGTGCATTAAACTTGAGTATCTGAATACACAGCTATAAAACTACCACTGGATCAAGATATAGAGCATTTTATCACCCCAGAATATTCTATTATTAATTCAGTCAGTACCCCTGTTCCATCAAAGGTAACCGGTATTCTCACATCTGTCACCATAGATTAGTTTAGCTGTTCTTGATATTTGTACTTTTTGGTGTTCTGGCTTCTTTTGCTCAACATTATACCTGTGAAATTCATCCATGTCAATGTGTGTGTATCAGCAGTTGGTTCTTTTTTTATTACTGAGCAGTATTTCATTGTGAATATACCTCAGTATTCATTCAGTTATTGATGTACCTGTGGTTTATTTTCAGTTTAGGGAATAAAGCTGCTGTAAATGCTCATATACTTATATTTTAGTGGATATAATTTCTTATTTCTCTTGGGTATACACCTAGGTATAGAATTGCTGGCCATAGGTTGGCAAACATTTACTTTAGAAGATGTCACCAAAGAGTTTTCCAAAGTGAATGTACCAGGTTGCATTCCTACCAGCAGTATGTGAGGATTCCAATTGCTGTACCTCCTTGTCAAAACTTGGCATTGTTATTC
The DNA here is from genome assembly GCF_000696425.1 of Galeopterus variegatus. Classification (NCBI taxonomy): domain Eukaryota; kingdom Metazoa; phylum Chordata; class Mammalia; order Dermoptera; family Cynocephalidae; genus Galeopterus; species Galeopterus variegatus. Next base: position 96,048 of record NW_007732404.1, on the reverse strand, counting down.
TTTTTAATTTTAGCCATTTTTACTAAGTTAATGTTGCAAAGAATGCTAATCTGAATTTTCCTCATTGGCTTAACAGATGTGTGTACACAAAACATACCATTTCCACAGTTTGAGTCTAGCTCGATCAGAACTTATCTTTTGACATCTAATAGAGATCCCTGAGTAGAAAAATAAACAGGGTTTTCTCACTGTAAAATGCCCTGAAGAGTCTACCAAGTTAGGAGAAGATGAATGTAGGTTATAAAATAAGAGAAAGGCAACCCAAGACAATTGTGGAAGTTGCCCAGAAAATTGTGGACAAAGCAAATATCAAAGTTAATTCTAACCCAGCCCTTCTCCAGGGTTCTTAGAATACAGTTATTGCAATTAGCATACGACAGTGTTCTAAATGTGTAGAATTAATCTAGAGTTTGAGATGAGCAGTTTTTTTCTTTCTTCTCTTCCTCCTTCCTCTCCCCCTCATATTCTTCCCTACCTCCCACTCCCCCATCTTCTCCTTTTTTTGAGGGGGAGGGAGAAGACAGGAGAGGGATAGGGGACCAAAGGTTGGCAAGGTAAAGTCTCTACAGTCAAAGAGAAAGGAAGATGATTTCATGTGTCTCTGTCTTAGAAAAATTTTAACAGGGTTTAAATCCAAACTCTACCACTTATTTGACTGGAAATTTTCTTAATATCTTTGAGTCTCTGATTCATCACCTATAAAAAAGAGTTAATGTTTGCAGAGCTGATAGCCTCTATGTTGTATAGAGGCTTTACTATAGTGATTAAAAACACAGACTCTGGAGCCAAACTGCCTGAGTTCAAAATCTACCTCCATCTTTTGCCACCTATTTGACTTGGGCCTCAATTTCCTATCTGTAAAATGTAGTGCAATCTAATACCTATCTCATTGGATTTGGGGGAAATTGAATGGATTGCTATGAGTAAAGTGCTTGGAATATTTCTTGGCACATAGAAGTGCTATGTAAATATCACATATTATGAAGATTGAAGCTAATTTAAGTAAAGTGGCGTGCAGTCAGCCCTCAGTGGTGGTAGCAGTGCTATTAGTCATGGTAAGGGTCTATGCTGTGCCTGTCCTTTAATATTCTTTAGCTGACAGTACCAAACAATGATATCATTACTTATACCTATAAAAAGGCAATAATTAAAGATAAAGTCATTAAAGATTTTACGTACATTCTATGAAAGACACTTAACATTTATGTCATTCTTTGCCACTCTATACAAATGTCTTTGTCTTTTTCTATAGCAATGTAGTGAGCCGTATATGTATGTTCCTGTTTAGTCCTACATCGTGCAGCACACATTTGTCAGTTTACCATCTCTCTGACTTTTATGTCTCCCTCCTTGTCTTTTGCTTTCTGATTTTGCCCTTTACTAATGACATCTCTCTTTACTTCTATTCTCAATGGCTGTCTCCTCTCTGTTCTTTCCTATTTTCTCTTCCCTTCCTTTCTCTCCCTTGTCTGCCCATATTATAGGAAAAAAACAAATTGAGGATGGTTTTGTTTTGCTTTTACTTAATTCGTATATGTGGCAAATTTGTCTCTGAAAATTAAACTAAATTAAGTATCTTCTATTGTTGATTTTCGATTAATTTCTTTCCCCTCTGATTCATGGGATCTTTAGAGATCCAGTGAGGATTTTTTAAAAAAAAATGAATTCTCATTCCCAATGCAATGGAATCCAGTCATGGCAATTTGTAGCCATCTGGGCCCCAAACTGATCTCAGTAAGTTTAATAGGACAAACTTCTTATTTGAAGTTGTCCTTTGAGGATATCAGATGTAAAGTTATTTAATTCCATGTGCTACATCTTTAAGCAAAAAGACAACATGATTGGTTATTTTAGACATACTGCCTTAAATCAAAACCAAAAAAAAAAAAAAAAAGAATTGCAAATCTGTGTTTCTGTAAGTAAGCAAAATCTGAAGGTATTTCTTTTCGTGACAGCACTAAATCTATTCAGTACTTATTTTGTTATGTTTTAGAAGGAATTTTTTCTTATAAATCTAAAACTTGGTAAGAAATACAGAGGGCAAATAAATTCTCACCCACTGGTTATGTCACCTTTTTTGACCTTTGCAAGAGTAAGTGTTAGAGAAAATGAATCTTTTACTATCTTTAACAGTTTCCATGGGACTGTAGCCTATCTGATATTTATGTTTACATTTAGCTTGTCTTTTCTCATTGAACCATATCCTAAGACTTAACTGTATTTGTATTAACCCAAAAGGAATGTTTCACCACTAAAAGCAGTAGTCAGCTGAAACTGGCTCAACTCTGCACTTTAGGTTTGTATACCTTTCTCTTTGGTTATTAACGAGGGGCATCACTTCCGTAGCTATTAACTAAGTTGTCTACAGAATAAAAGATTACACACTTTGCCAGATAAATCTTGGTTATCTCTATACTTAGTGCTGTAGTACAGTTTATTATTGTAGTTCACAAGTTTTGAAAGCAGTATGTACAGGTCAACCCAGTACTACTTGTGAGTACTCTTGTGGGGCAGACAAGCAGCAAATAGCACTCCTGGGAAATGCTGACACACAGGATTCATTCTCAAGTATCTGACTAGGTGAATACCCAATATATTATACTTAATTATGCTAACCAAAGAGGGGTGGATAATTTCCTCTGTACAAATGTGTGTTTTCATTCTGTCCTTCTGGGCTCAATCCCTTGCCTTTGCTTGATTTAGCCTTGGTAGGAACTGAGTTTAAAGTTTCTGAGCATTCTAACATGTGGGCTAATCTGCCTTTCTATTAGGTTAGTTCTTAGCATTGAAGTCATTTTTGGTTCTTAAAAAATTATTATGGCTACTTCTGGTCAAGATGGCAGAATAGACAGTCCCCAGTGTTACTCTCTCCCACAAATCAATGAATTTATAACTATAAAAACGTAACATCTGTAGAGGATTCTTAAAGTAAATGTACTTCACAGGGCCTGGTTTTCCAAAGCCTTGTGGTTTCAAATATTGACCTTGCGGAGGACTGGAAATTTTCCTCAGGCTATAAAGTCTCTGGTATAAGATAAAGATTTGTGGCACAGCAAGGTTGCTGGCTCAAAGACAGACTAGTTACTGATTAATGTGTAAAGATACTGGAAGATTTCTGGAGGGAGAAGGAATGTTTGCTAAGATCAAGCTTTTGTTGGTGGATCACTTAATTGTCTAATGGAATGTCATCTGACTTGTTTCACTGGGAGTTACCAGCCTGCATTGTTAAACTGTAACCCCACCTATGTCTCTTCCTGTAATTTCCTGGTCTGGAAAATAAATGCAGGAAGAGAACCCCAATTTGGGGTTAATTTCCCAAGGAAGGGATGCCTCTTGCTTGAGGGTTCTGGGGAAGTTAACCACTTTGGGGCTTCTCACTGCTCAGAAGAGATGGACTTTGAGTAATCCTTTGTGGCTCCATCACCCAGGGGATGAGGGGTGACAAATCCGTGGGGGGCGAAGCAACACAAAGCAACAAACATCAGCCAAGCAGGGGCCGCTGGAACTCAAGTGAAGAAGAGAAGAGACCTATGGAACTCATGAAGGCAGGAGAAACCACGAAGAAAGAAAAAACTGCTCTCAGAGTTTTGGGCCGTGGCCGCTTTAATGCTGAAGCACATGGAGCAGGAGCAGCAGAAGCCACAGCCATGCCCTTTAGATGAAATTACTTGGAGGCAGCAGGGGAGAAGAGGACTTCGATGGCCCCCAGGACAGCAAAACCACTAACAGGGTTCCCGTGGACCCATGCAGAGGAGCCAGAATAGCTGAAAAAGGGGAGCCACTCAGAGGCCAGTGAGTCATCACAAGGGACCAGCGCACAGCCCGTCCCATGGGAAGTGTTTGGAGTATGGGTGGTGGGGGAGACGGGCCCACTGGGAGAACACTGGGACACAGCAAGGACAGCCAATCTGCCCCCCAGTCAGCGCAGGACCACTCAGAGAAGACTGGTCGGGCATGCAGAATTGCATGGGGTGCAGTTCCATGAAAAAACTCAGGCTCAGATCAGAGTTTCTACACAACCCAGGTGCACCGAGTATCTGGAGAGTCGGAAGTACCTATAAGGTCAACCATTAAACCCTGAGCTGCACAAAAAGCCTTCCCTAGGAAAAAAGCAGCAAAGCAGCAATTTACCTCAACTACAGGGCTCAAGTACTGGTCCCCACAGGAAGTTCCCCCGTGTTAGAAGCAAGCAAAGGACAAAAACTTAGTTCTGGGCCAGGCACACCACCAGTGCCTTGGGGCCCACCAGGGGACATGAGGCATGGAGCCAGGGTCAGGACCCCTGCCCACAACCACTCACACCATCAGCACCTTGGGGCCCCACCCAGGAACTCGAGGATTGGAGGCAAGGACTGGACCCCACTCCCACATACAGGCACACCACCAATGCCTGGGGGCCCGCCTGGGGACCTGGAGCTAGCAGCCAGGGACTGGACCCACTTCCCACAACCAGGCACACTGTGCCAGCACCTCAGAGCCTGCCCTGGGACCCGGGGCATGGATAAGGGGACCAAAACCCCCTCCCACAACTAGACACACTGCACCAGTGCCTCAGGTTGTGCCTAGGGACCCAGGGTAAGGAGCTGGGGACTGGACCCCCCTCCCACAACCAGGCACACCATGCCAGCACCTCGGGACCCACTCGGGGACCCTGGGTATGGAACCGGGGATCGGACATTCTCAACCAGGCACACTGCCAGCAACATGGAGCAAACCAAAAACATCTCCTCCATGTGTGTGGCCCACCATAGCCACCACGATAACCATGGCTGCGTGAAGGTGGCTAGATGCCACAACCACCATGCAGATGGTCCACCAGCCACTGGAGTGAGTTGACACAAGGAGAGTCGCTGGCAGAGATAAAGACAGGAGGAGGATGTCTGTCTCCACAGAGCCCATTTCATAGTGATAGAAGAGACATCTGCTCTATGATAGTATTGGGGGATCTGATCATGCCTCTCAGCATTGGACAGATCATTTGGGCAGCAAATCAACAGAGTAACCATTACTCTTTCAGAAGGAGAGAAGAAATCTAGGGTGATTAGAGGAGGGGAGGGGGAGAGGAAGGGGGATGGGGTGGGATTGGACAAGGAGCATAAAGAATAATTACGATTTGTAACAATATATATGCTAGTAATATTGATTTGATCAACATATCTCAGTGTTGAACCCCAAAAATATGTATAATCAATTTTGATTCAATAAAAATTTTAAAAATAAATAAATAAATAGACTTGTTAAATTAAAAAAAAATTATTACTGCTCAGGCATTCTGATATTTAGGACCTTGTAATGCCTTGCTACATGAGGTCTACCCTTCATTATATAGAAAGTAAACTTATTTAGTTCTCTAAACAAGCACTAATTTACTTCATGAGGAAGATCCTACTTCATAAATTATGGAGCACTATGCCAAAATAATTGTGTTTAAAATGTGATTAGAATGATTAATTTGTAATAAATTTTAAATAACTGGAAAATAGTCTGGGATTCAAAATACTCTTAATATTTCCTTTCTTCATTCTATTTGGGAACAATCAAGAATCTTTGCCATGCCATTACAACTTATATATAGTAATAGAAACTTTCAACCCCCTCAGAAATACAGTCACATTTTGATTACCTATAGTGAGGGAAGGGGGGATGAGGTTAGATACGGGAAGAAGGAAATAGCCTTATGGATATTATAAAGAGAGTAACACTGGCGGCTCCTGCTTTCTCCAGCAGGATAATGGAAAAAACACTGGAAGCTCTGTTGCGGTTCCAAAGATTACTCTCAGGTTCAGTGATTTGCTAGACCCAGAAATGCTGTTTATACTCATGGTTATGGTTTATTACAGTGAAAGGATACAAGTTAAAATCAAGAAAGTGAAAAAGCATATGGGATGGTGTCCAGGAGAAGCCAGATACAAGCTTCTATTTGTCCTCTTGCAGTGGAGTTGCCCAGGGATGGACTTAATCCTCCTATCAGTGATGTGTGACAACATGCCTGAAGTATTGCCAACCAAGAAAGCTCACTTGAGCCTTGGTGTCCAGGATTTCTTATTGGAGATTAGTCATGTAGGCCTGGAGTACTCACACAGCTGACCTTAGTTATTCAGTCTCCAGGTGCCCCTAGAGGTCAAGCTGATACAGTGTGGCCAAAGGCCCCAGGTGAACAAAAATAGGCATTCACCATAAATCACATTGTTATAGTAAACGATCTGGTGTGGCCCAAACTCTCAGGTATACGCAGGCAGTGTTATCAGTCAGAATATTTCAGGGGCTCAGAGGTTGTCTCCCCAGAGCCAGTCAACGGCCAGTCCTTTCTTTGGTATGTGCAGTATCTGAACACCCCAAGTCTGCTGAATTAAACCTTTGTTGAGCCAGAACTTGGGGACCTCAGGATCAAGAAGGTTTTGGCAAAATGGCTAAGGAGTGTGCTTACATGGGTGGATGTAACCAGAGGCTATCCTAGAAGTAAAGGAAAAAAGTAGCCTAAAAAGACAAAGCATTCCACGCTGGACTATATCCATGTATAGATAATTGTGAGTTTATTTAACAACCAATTTGAATTCATAGATGCTTGTTATTGGCCAGTCTCTGAGTAGTTACAGTTCTTACATGGTTCAGGTTAAATGAATGGAAAAAGAACTAGGCTATTTTCCATGTGCTTGTAGTAAGATATTTTAAAAGCCTGCTTGGTTCTTCTGTATGTCTCTTAGCTTTTCTGTGACCTTTTATTCATACCAATTACCAAAGAAGGCTGGTGAATCCTGTGAATCCTGTTAGTACAGGACCACTTCATAAGTAGGTTACCTGTAAATACTTTATGATCTCTTTCCCTAAGAGATTTCACCACTTTTGCCAGTATTTTTCTTGCCTAGTAAAGTTGTTCATCTGAAAGTAATGGTTGAATTAAAAAGTTTCAGAAAGCAAGGATGCATCTAAGGAGCTCTGTAGCTTTTATTCGTAAAATGAGAACAATGTTCAAATTGAACATGTTTTTTGGGGTAGAACAGTAGTTTCAAATCATAATTTTCTAGGACTAATAGACTTTTCTTAAACATCAGTAGGACAATTTTATGTGGCAACCCAATGTCTGTAGGGTGCTTGCTCTGCCTTAAAAAGAGACTGTAGGTGTAGGTCTGATAATATTCTTATGCAGTTAATTTTGTTTTTCTTGAAGTTTATTTTCTATTACTCTGTCCCCAGAAGAGAACTACCATTTTGGACTTGGGCTCTGCTCTTCTCTCCCTGCTTCCACAGCTACAAAATGCCCTGGGCAACTGTCTCTATACCATCTTAAGATTGACCCTTGGTATTTACTGTCCAATTCCCTGTACTGCTCAGGCTGCTTTTCATGACAGCATTTCTGATGCAAACCTTTGTCCTCGATGCAGATCTTTGTCCTTCAGCTCATGCAGAAAACCTGTTATATTATGTTAAAGAATCTAAATCTAAGGTAACTTAAATTACCATTTGGATAGTGGGATACATTTTTTCTCCTATTTTTGATCTGCTTTTATTTTCATAGTTTTCAGCCATGTGCATGTTATTTAAATAGAACAGTTTTGGCCTCTAAATTGAATTTACATTTATTACAGTGAATCCACACATGAAACCTGATATTTATGGCTGAAAAAATAAAACCAAACTAACCTTTACCCTTTCCTTCTGAAAAATCTCATTAGTCAAATGTTTTTGAACTTTAAGTAAAGATTCATTGTGATTTTTCAGAGGTATTTTTAATAGTTTAAGACTTTTCTTAACTATTATCTTTAATTTCTGAAATGCTTTCACATTATTTATCTTCTTTGCCTCTATAATCTAAAACATTGCTAAAATTACATTCTTACTCATTTGAAGTATATAGAATAAAAGTCTATATATTGTATATAGCCCCCAATACTTTATTTTCATTCTTACTATCATTAACATCTCACGTATCCTTGCGAAGTCTCTGGCGAGGCTTCTAATCCACTAGACCTTCTGCCAACAAGGATCAGGTTTGTGATTCACAGAAAGATGAGAGAAAAGTGAGAACTAAAAGGTGGTGATAGTAAAATCTAAACTTTACTATGAGTCAAATTGATTTATATCCCAATGTAGGTCAGCAAACACAAAGTGTAGATATGCCCTTCTAAGATTTCATATGCCCAAATGTGTTTTGCAGAAGATACAAGCAGAGGTAATCTAAGATATTAAAATTGAGGCACCGCTCAACCTCTAGCCACACACCTGATCTCTTTTACCTTCCATTATTTCCCCTTACCCTTATCACCTGTGTAACATACCATATATTTTTACATATTTATTCCATTTGTCATCTCTTTTACACACTAGAATGTAATTTCTGTGCAGACAGAGATTTTTGGGTCTGCTTTATTCACTGAGGCCTTCCCAGGGCCTGGAACAGGCCTCGCACTTGGCAGGTATTCAGTGCATATTTGTTAAGTGAATGAATCAATAAGCCCCCAGTGAACACATTCTCCTACCTAGACTCATATGTTTTCATTTTTTATGATTCCGTCATTTGCGGCTTTACGGTTCTTTTGTTTTCCTTTTCATTTCCACTCTGTATGTATTTCTTTCTCATCTAAGTTCAACTCTTTTTTTCCAAAATGTATTGTTAGATCAGGTCATCCAGTCTGAGTCTTCTCCCACCACACATCTTCTTTACTTTATATTTCTACTTTGTTTAAAATATGATAAAGTAAGGGCTGGAAACTTTATTTCTGTACTTGTATAAACACTTTACATATTATCATTGCTTTAGTAAATATGTACATTACTTTATGTGACAGCAATATTCTGAGGATCTCTTGTGTACATTTATGTACCTCAGTGATAATACCACTCGGCAAAATAGGCTTCAGACTTTATAAATATTAAATATATTAAACTTTGCTGGGCCGGCCCGGTGGCGCACTGCTACAGTGCGCCGCTTGGGAGCGCGGCGGCGCTCCCGCTGAGGGTTCGGATCCCATGTGGAGACCGGTTCCCGCTCACTGGCTGAGCGCAGTGCGGACGCAACACTGAGGGTTGCGATCCCGTTGCCGGTCCCCGGTATGGGCGCAACACCAAGGGTTGCGATCCCGTTACCAGTCAGTAAAAAAAAGACAAAAAGGAAAAACAAACAAACAAACAAAAAAAAAAAACTTTGCTGTTTCATATTTTCCTTTTACGATGATAGCTTTTAGGAATCAATGTAATGTTAAAATGAAATACTAAGTTTAATCCTATGATAAATTCAATACTTGCACAGTTTTAAATATTTTATCCTCTGAACTTAGGTACAAGTTATGGAAGAGAAATTAAAAGCAGCTAATATTCAAACCAGTGAATCAGAGACGAGGTTATATAAAAAATGTCAAGATCTGGAGTCTCTAATACAGGAAAAAGATGACATCATTCAAAACTTGGAACTGCAACTAGAAGAGCAGGTTAGGAAAATTTGATCATCAAAGAGTTCTAAGTGTACTTAGTTTATTTTAAATTTTTATTAGGAAGAAATTGTATTTGGGTAATTTACTTAAATGGTCATTTAACATCATTTAAATATGACCACTATTATATTGTTTTTTAAATATGTTGATTGTTTATTTTCAGCATTTTTTTTTCCATTTCTCTGGGGATTGGGGTTTCTTTAGGTCAGTGGTTTTTCAGATTTCCATCCCCACCCCCACCCCTGCCCTTAACCATTGTGATTTATATGATATTCACATTCTCAGTACTTTTGTGACCATAACCAGAAAGGCTGATAAATGTGAGCTACTGTTTCTCAATGTTTATTTTTCTGGATCTTTAAAAACTGTTTGGGGGCCGGCCCAGTGGCGCACTCGGTAGAGTGCGGCGCTTGGGAGCACGGCTGCGCTCCCGGCAAGGGTTCGGATCCCATATAGAGACCAGTCCGCTCACTGGTTGAGCGTGGTGCGGGCACGACACTGAGGGTTGCAATCCTGTTGCCAGTCATGAAAAAAGACAAAAAGGAAAAAAAAAAAAAACTGTTTGATGAGAAAAAAGCCATGGCCCTGAGGAGATTCTTATTCTCCCTAACGTGGTTGACCCCTATTCTACTGTTCTAAACCACAGACCATTTCCACAAATAGTTTATCTTGTTTATAAATTCAATGGGTTGATTTCAGTATATGACCTTTTAGGGAAAGAGAATAGAAGTTGTTAAAACTAGCAATACTTGCATATGCCTTCATAGTTTATTATTGTACCTGCAGGATAATTTCTCTCTTTTTAAAATCTATTTGGTAATTTTAATGTAGATTTATTAACTTGGAAGCAGGTTTTAAGTGGATTTGCCTTGTATATTTATGATGTAACAGTTCCAGACCATTGTGTTTATGTTTGAACTAAACCAAATACTAATGTTATTTCAGAAACAAATAAGAATACAGGAAGCTAAAATAATAGAAGAGAAAGCAGCTAAGATCAAAGAATGGGTAACAGTGAAGTTAAATGAGGTATTTATTGCTATATTTTCTCCTTTTTTTTACCTTATACTTTTGAGTAGGTAAGGCATCACAATATGTGATCATTCCAAGTAAAACAAAAAATTGTGATTGGTTTGTGTGGTGCTGCTGTCTTTTGGTAAACTTGGGATAGGTAGCTTTCATTTGAATATCCACTGTATTTCTAAAATTAAAAATATTGGTAGACTCATGATGATCAGTGTAAATAGCCTCTTTCTAATTGCTTAATTTTAGTTCTAATTAGTTAATTTTAAATAATTATAGAACATATGTATATATTTCATAAAATTAACATATTTGGTATCTGAAAAGGATACATTATTTAGCTTATATGGAAGATTAAATGCTGAAATAGTTTGGTTTAAAATAATTTAACAGTGGAATAGGCATGGGGGTGAACATTTAAATCTCTTAGTTCTGGAAAAAATGGATATTGATGCCATAACAATCTAGGTTGAAAGCCTGTGCCAATAAATTCATTTGATATTTGCTCATCATTTCCTTTGTATTTTGCTTACATTTTGAGTAAGTTAGATACTAACATTTCTAAATATGATAATTTATTAATACATTTTAGAAATGTTATCTCTATATAAAGAATACTATTATGTTCTCTTAGCTGGAATTGGAGAATCAGAATCTTCGTTTGATCAACCAAAACCAAACTGAAGAGATAAGAACAATACAGTCAAAACTACAAGGTAAGAATACTTTCTTTTTAAAATTTTTTATTTCAGTTTATCAATACACAATGTAATTGATTTTCATGTCCCTTTACCAATTCCTCTTTTTCCGCCCTTCCTCTCCTCCCCCCCAATCAACATCATATCTGTTCACTTGTCTTAACAAGTTCAAGGAAGTGTTGTGATTGTTGTGTCTTCTCCCCCACAACCCCCCATTTATTTGTTTGTATATTAATTTATTTATTTTTATTAGCTCCCACAAATATGTGAGAACATGTGGTATTTCTCTTTCTGTGCCTCACTTAATATAATTTTCTCTAAGTCCATCCATGTTGCTGCAGATGGCAGTATTTCATTTTTTTTTAATAGCAGAGTAGTATTCTATTGTGTAGATATACCACATTTTTCTTATCCACTCATGTGATGATGGGCATTTAGGATGGTTCCAACTCTTGGCTATTGTAAATAGCACTGCAGTAAACATTGGAGTACAGGTATCCCTTCAACATGATGATTTCCATTCCTCTGGATATATTCCCAGCAGTGGAATAGCTGGGTCATGTGGTAGATTTATCCATAATTGTTTGAGGAATCTCCATGCTGCACCATTTTGCAGTCCCACCAACAGTGTAGGAGGGTTCCTTTTTCTCCACATCCTTGTCAGCATTTATTATTCTCAGTCTTTTGGATATTAGCCGTCCTAACTGGAGTGAGATGGTATCTCAAAGTGGTTTTGATTTGCATTTCGCAAATGCTGAGTGATGCTAATCATTTTTTCATGTGTCTTTTGGCCATTCATATATCTTCTTTTGAGAAATGCCTATTCAGCTCTTTTGCCCATTTTTTAATTGGGTTACTTGTTTTTTTGCTGTTAAGTTGTTTGAGTTCCTTGTATATTCTTCAGGTAGCTTAGCTGGATTTATTTGGCTATGTAAAATTTTAGTATTTTTTTGCTGGTGTTTTAAAGACACAATTATGAATATCGCACAAGCAGTTATTGTGAATGTTGGGCCTGAAAGTAGAAGGTAAGAAGAGATAGGACTGATGATGTGTAGGTCTACCAAAGTGGTCACCACATAGGTCAGAAAACAAAACCAGATATTAATTTTGCTTCTCTCTATTCTAAAAGTTTTGTCCTACTTTTAGAACTATAGTCCCAGAGAGTCCAACTTGCTAAAAGTAGTATATGTTAACATTAGCCCAAGAAGTAGGGATCATGGGCAAAGGGTACCAGTCTCTAATGGTGATGGCATTTTGGTCCTTCTAAGCAATGCTGTGCTACATCTCCTTGTTTCCTTGAAAGAATGCCAGAAGACATACTGAGCCAGATAGTGCATTAGAAGTATTTGTATTAGAGAAGCATGTACCCCTGAAGTCCAAGAAGACTTGAACTTTGACCTCAGAGAGAAAATAGACCCTTTTAGTGGAGATCAGGGAGTCACAGATATGATACAATTGTAGCAGCACTGAGGAATTTGGAGGAGGCTCCTTGGCTTCACACAAATTGAACGAGTCACTGAACTTGACATTCTCTGAGAGCAGCTCTATGACATTACTATGGGCTCTTAGATGCCTGAGCTGGTGGTTAGTTGGATGCGAATGTCACAACTCAGATAGTTTACTCATGGGTCACCAATGTTCTAATCCTTTCCCCATTTGGGTCTTCTGGATTAGGATTCAAATCCTGCCAAGCAGAAATACCCATTGATAATCCACTGATAAACTCAAGAATATCAGGAGTGAAATTGGCCTATTTAAAAAGAAATGTACCTCCAGAGTTCTTTATAACTTTTGGCTTCGTGTAAATATCAAGTCAAAGGGAATATTTGCCATTCTTAAGATAATTCACAAAAGTATTTTATAAGCTCTTAAGTCACTTTTCATAATGTAAAAGTTGGTAATATTGTTAGACTGCATATTTAGTCTTTAAACTATAGATCAGCACTTTTTAGTAGAACTTTCTGCAGTGAGGGCAATATTCTCTGTCTGTGCTGCCCAATATGATGGCTATTATTAGCCATATGTGACTATTGAGCAGTGGAATTGAATTTTAAATTTTATTTAATTTGAATTGATTTAAATTTAAATAGTCGTTTGTTGCTAGGGGCTACTACACTGGACAGCACAGCTGGATATTCATGAATAACCTATAGAAGATAATACTAATCTGAATGTTTAATTTCAGGTATATTTACTTGAAGAAAGAAAGTCATTTATGTTATTTTCTATTTTTGCTTTGTATCACGGTTTTTAACAGTGATTGGAATTCTTACATCCTGAATGTTTTGAGCAGAATCTTATTATATGAATAAATTCTTTGCATTTTCCAATGCACAAGGTTATGTTCTTTCTTTTCAACTCCAAAGCCTGCAAGGAGGTGGTATAACTATCATTTGATAGAGATTTACTTAGTATTCTGTTTGGGTGATAGCCACTCAAGTACACGTTGAGTTGAAGAGAAGGTGAGTCTAGCAGAGTGTTATGTGTAGCTAGCTTATGCTTATTAGATCCATGCCAAGTATAGAGGTGTTCAAACTTTTGTTTAGCAAAGGAACCCCCCCCACCTTTTTTAAAAACAAAATAAGGTTTTCTGTAAAATCTCAACAGATAAGTCAGGTAAAAGCAGTGTTGGTGATGGGTCCCGAGTTCTGCGGACTTGGCCTCACCCTGCAGACAGGCCTTTTCTTGCACCATTTGGGACACTTCCCCAAAGCCATGGGGTTTCACAGAATACATTGGAAAATACTGGTATGGTAGGAAGAACATGGGCTTTGAAGTAACCTTTAATGCTCTCCTACTTAGTAACTGTGTTATAACTTCAGAAAGTTTTTTTATGTTAGTAAAATCATTATTGTAGTAGTTCCTTACTGGTCTCATGGGAGATTGTATTGAACTGTTGATTATAGGGCATATGGAAACATTTTGTCTACATGTTAATGTTTATTGCTAATACTAATAAGCATGTTAATACATATTGCTATCATTTCCTCCACCCATATAATGAAAAATAGAAACTCCCATAGTTAATCTGGGTTTCCATATTTAGAATTACAGTTTCAGATCTTTGTGACCTTCACCCTTGTTGAAATAGATTAGATTTACTAAGCCCACTCTCAGCAGCCTGTTATTTTCCCTGATACTCTTAGCCTGCAATTCTAGTCTTCATTGGCAGCCCCTTGGGACTTATAGAGTAAGAGGTATTGATCCTTGGAAACTAGGCTTGGACTAGAGAAGAATAGATATAATATATGGAGATATAATGTAGTACTTAAAAAATAAATATGTGTATATATAATTATTACAATATTATTGTGAATTAGTTCTGTGAGAGACCATCAATATGAAAATATTACAAGATACATGTGAAGGAATATACTATATAAAAATATTTTTCTTATACTCTACTCAATTATCAGTTGCTATTTAATTTAACCCTGTGATGCTCTCCTATAGTTAAGAATTTAATTTCTTTGGAAACTTTTCTTACTGGGATCTCCATACTTTTGATCTTACAAGCAGCAGTGTTAAAATACAGATGAATTAAACCCATGATTGGGTGCTGGGCTAGTCACTCCACTAGCTATCTAAATTCTCTATCCCTCAGCCCACCTTTTTTTTTCTCTAAATAAGTGATTAAGGCTGTCCATATTGTGGTCACCATAGACCAAGCCCCGCCCCCCATCTGCTTTCTTCTCATTACTGAAAACTAAGATAACAAAAGGCATTAACATGACCATGTGATATTTGTCCCAATGATGATCTAAACTTCCTTTGATTGTTTCGGCAACCAAGACCTCAATCCCTTGTTCCTCACAGTTAGTGGCATTACTGCACAAATTTTACCAATACTTAACTGATATTTACTAATACTTGACCTCACAAGAAGCTGTAACTTTCTAGCTATTTATAATCTGTATTTTGTTTATGGTTTTTTTTTTGTTTTTGTTTGAGAACTAACTACACTTAAAAGGATTGTATATTTTTCATTCTGCAGTTAAAAAATATTTTGAACATTCAAAATACATAAAACGTTTTATTTTATTTTTTTATTTTTTTATTTTTTTTTCCTTTTTTTGTCTTTTTTCGTGACCGGCAACGGATCGCAACGCTCAGTGTCGCGCCCGTACCGGACCGGTACCGGACCGGGACCGGCAACGGGATCGCAACCCTCGGTGTTGTGCCCGCACCTCACTCAGCCAGTGAGCGGCCGGTCTGTATGTGGGATCTAAACACTCGGCGGGAGCGCCGCCACGCTCCCAAGCGGCGCACTGTAGCAGTGCACCACTGGGCCGGCCCAAAACATTTTAAACATAGGCATGTAATGCTTGACATTGGGGGTTCCATGTTATTATATGGAAATAAAAAGTGAACTTCAGTTCACTTTTTCTGGTATGAAGAATGATTTGTTCAAGGTTTTGTATGCTTTGGTTCTAAATTTAAGAAACTGCTTTGAAAAATTCCAATCTTAATTTTGATTAATGAACTTGCAGAAGTTCAAGGGAAGAAGTCATCCACTGTCTCTACCCCAAAGCTTTCAGAAGGCCAGCGCCTGAGCAGTTTGACCTTTGGGTGCTTTTTATCCCGAGCAAGGACTCCTCCTCAAGTAGTAAAATCTGAGGAAATGAGCAAGATATCATCTAAAGAATCTGACTTCACTGAAGGAAAACATATAGAAGGTATTTATGGACTGTAGGAATTTACTTTGGGATTTTTTAAAAAGGAAACATCATTTGCTAAGATTAATCTAAATATAGTTTAATTTTCCTTATTTGTTTCCTGACAACTTCATGTTTTATGATAATATTTCTAAATAGCAATATATCATTTAACTTTGTATATATAGTTATTTTGTGTTTTCTGAGAGTCTTTGCCAATGACAGATAAGAGAAACTGATTTTTCCTTAATATGTTTCCTGCATTAGATGGAAGTGATGTTTAAAGTTAAAAAGTTTACAGTCCTACCTATGAAGTACTTATTTCAGCTGAGTTTCAGTTTAGAACTGTGAATTTTCTATCCATTATTTATTTAAAATATAAAAAGTACCTAATGATTATTATGGCCCATTAGGTACTTTTTATATTTTAAATAAATAATTATACAGTGTATATTGACAAAATAAAAATTTTAAAAATAAAAAAAAAATAAAAATAAAAAAAAAAAACAAATAAATAAGTGAAAGAAATGCCTACTGCAAACCCAATCACCAAAAAAAAAAAAAAATCACCAAAATGACATGGCTTCACTTGCTACTGGATTTGGCCTTAGCAGAGAAGGCAGATTTATAAAAAAAAATAAAAAAATAAAAAAATAAAAAAAATAAAAATAAAAAGTACCTAATATTAAACATGAAATTTTATGTAGCATAGCAAACTTATAAAGGAAAGAACACTGAAGGACAATTCAGTAACTGCTTCGATTTTTCCCTTTATTGCTTCAAAGAGGAAAATATTTGCCTAGATGTTTGTACCCTTATCCTGTGTGCATATTTCTATTCTTCTTCTTTTAGTCTTAAAGCCCCTTTAAATTTTGCCTTGCTGTGCAGCTGGCTCCTGGCTTTGCCACCTCCAGTAAGTCTCTTTTGTTGACTTTCCCCAAATGTTTTAGGGAGGCTTGAGTTTGCATTTTCTCTACTTTCAGTGCCAGCTTCCTTCCTCCAGAGGAGGAAAATTATAGCCCTAGGGGCTGTCTCTGTGTTTGGTTATGAAATTCTGAAAACTGCATAATGTTTTTCCAGTCGGAAGGCACCTTTGCTACTTGCTTTCATGCCCTTACTTGCATTTCTTTTCTTTTATGAGAAGCCATTTTCATTTCCTTCCCACTTTCTAACAGTCAGTCTAGTACAGCTGAGGTTGCCTGTGCTGAAGCTCTCGCTCACTTGCACATTTAACGAAGTGCCTGCTACCAAATTTTAGAGTCCATTTGATCAGCCTCTAGTTTCTTAATGATGAAGGCCATATCTATGTTTTCATGTTTTCAAGATTTCTTTTCTACTCTTCAATCTAAAGTTTTAATTCACTTTTTATGGTGCCAATGGTTCATTCTATTAATTATGTTATAAATAAAAATAAGCTACATCTGAAGACATTTTTAAAGAGTGTTATTCTTATTATAAAAACACATTTCGTAGTTATGATTAAACCAGAAGTAGAGCAAGGAAAGCTTTTCTCTATGTTTTCTTCATGGTTTTGCATATTCAAGTATCAAAACTTGGGTACAAAGTTTGTTGCTTAAACTATAGCTTTGTGTTTATTATGCTTAAATTTACTTTATGATAATTTTGAAATCTGGCTGAAAGAGGGTTGTCATTTTCTTTGCCTCTAAAATACAATTGATAGTTTTCATTTTTTTGGTGGCTGCTTTCTTTGATGAAATGTTGTCCTATTTCACATTTTGCTTCTTTTATCTCTCTTTAGACTGTTGTCATTTTTTCCCCAACATGTTTCTTTGTAAAAAGCAGTGTCATTTGGATACTATTATATTGAAGTATTAGGGCTCTGTTTTATATAAAGCTTATGATTTCAAACTTGTGTTTAAAAAAGACATAAAAGTAACAAATTATAATATAAATTAACTTTATTCATACGAAATTGCCATTTTCTACCGTGTAGTTCCATAGAGCTAAATGTACAAAAAAGATTATATTATTAAAAGCAACATGCTGATATGGTATATCCTTTTCTAGAAATGGAAATTCCAGAAAAGTCTGTTGATGACCAAGATCAAGAAAACAACAGAGGCCAGAGAACATGGCATCACACCCCTTGTGGCTCAGAACAGAACCAGAAAACAAGAACAAGCTTTGCAGCAGGTGGTGGCATATCCCAGAATTCTGCGGCTCCAGCGAGTGACTGGAGCTCTGATGAGGAAGACAGCAGCAAAGGAAGACCCAAGTCCAGGTGCACGTCCACCCTTTCCAGTCACACATCGGAGGAGGGGGTCCAGTGTAGCAGAATGGGCAGTGAAACGTATCTAACAGCATCTGATGACAGCAGTTCTGTATTTGAAGAAGAGACTTTTGGCATAAAGAGACCAGAACACAAGAAGCTGTACTCTTGGCAACAGGAGGCACAGTGGAAAGCTCAGAATAATCTTCTCGGAAAGGGAAATTCTGAATCAAGTAAAAAGGAGCAAGATAGTTCCTCGGATGAACTGAATAAAAAATTTCAGTCTCAGAGACTGGATTACTCATCTTCATCAAGTGAGGCAAACACCCCAAGCCCTATTTTGACCCCAGCTTTAACTCCAAAGCATCCTAACTCACTCCCTGGAAAAGGAACACAATTAGTGCCTTCATCGAACCTGCCACCCCCAAAGTTGAGGATTCCTAATGTTTTCAGTATAAGTGTAGCCCTTGCCAAAAGGCACTTGAGCCAGCCACAGTTAAGTTCCGACAGGATGTTTGGTACAAACAGAAATGCTATAAGCATGATCCGACCACTGAGACCGCAGGAAACTGATCTTGATCTAGTTGATGGGGACAGTACAGAAATTTTAGAGAATATGGACACAAGTTGTGATGATGGATTATTTTCCTGCGACTCCCTGGAATCTCCATATGCAGATGACCAGGAAACCTGTGAGTTGACAAGGAAGGCAGCATGCGGCAAGCCTCCAACTCCTCCCCTGCACCGCTTTCCCTCCTGGGTAATTATATTGCTGTGTGCAACGTGTACACAGTAGCTTTTTCTCAGCACTCATTTTCAGGTTTTACTTTACTTCTTTTCCTGTTTCTTGCGGCAAGCCTCCAACTCCTCCCCTGCACCGCTTTCCCTCCTGGGTAATTATATTGCTGTGTGCAACACGTACACAGTAGCTTTTTCTCAGCACTCATTTTCAGGTTTTACTTTACTTCTTTTCCTGTTT